>NC_060144.1:121419433-121722464 GCF_021461385.2 Schistocerca piceifrons
AGGAGACGATAGTTGGTGCAAGTACAACAGAGGCAAGGTAACTAAGAAACAATACAATCACCCTCATCACCTGCCACCTGCCATAATGGATGAAATAAAACCAATATTCCGAGACCTGGCAGATATTAGTCTACTAAAGAAATGTCTTGATGGCCGGACTCAAAATCCAAATGAGTGTGTGAACCATGTGATATGGAATAGACTACCTAAAACTGTGTTTGTGGGTATAAACAATCTTCACTTTGGCGTTTATGATGCTGTTGCATCATTCAATCAGGGCAATATAACAAAGTGCAAAGTTCTGCAGAAGTTTGGGCTCTGTGTAGGACTACGAACTGCCGCAGCTATGCTTTGTTTGGACAAGGAACGGCTCAGGTCTTCAGATAATGCCATAAAAGTATATTCAAAGATGGCTAGACAGCATAACAGAGCCATCAAGAGGAAGCTGTTTGACGATTCTGATGATTCAAGATGTGGAGCGGGCTTGTACTGAAGTAAAAACTTTGGAGCTAATTTCCCGTAACTTTAGTTTTTGTGTATAAGGTACATTTACTCAGGGCCTATTAATAGTAGAAAGATGAAATTTTCTGTAGTTGTTCCTTAAGGCCTTCTAATATATCTGAATTAAAAGATATTTGGAATTATTTTGTATTAATGGATGTAAATTTTAAAATACTTGTTAAAATGTATAACTTCTTTAACATTTACAAAAAATAAAATATCTGAAAAACTATACATAATTTTTTCAAAATTATTAATTCAGCATAAAAGCAGAACATGTCTCTGCGTTCTGTGAAAAAATCAAGAGTATTGTCCAAATAACAAATGAGAAAATGTTCCTAACTTTCAGCTCAATTTAACATTGTAAGCATAGGGCGTTCCGTATACCCTTAATTCTTGTGCAACAGATCTAATTTCTTCACCACTGTTCCTAGCACAAGCCTTAATTTCCTCACGTAATTGTTCTTTAGTATAGTGACACTGCACGGCAACGGCTGTAATCTGTTCACTAAGTTGTTTGTTCTGTTCATAAGGGTTGTCGTGTTTTTCATTCAACTGTTTAAGATTTTCGTTAAGGTTGTCTTGTTTTTCATTAAATTGTTTGTTTTGATTGTCGTATTTTTCATTGAGTTGTAGTAATAATGCCATAACTTGATCCAGCCCAAAATTAGTGACTCTATTTTCTGTGCTGTGTGATGGTGTATCTGCATGTGTCACATTTTGTGTAACCATTTCACCATTGTCTGATTCATGAAAAGGTTTGCTAATCGGATGTGCACTGTTGGTCACTACATCGGAATAAAATAAATTTGACGTGTTTTGTGTATATTGTTCACCTTCGTTAGAAACATTTATCTGTTCACTGTGTAAATTTTGCAAATCAGATGTGTCAAACTGGGCAGCGTTCATTGTAACGGAACGTGCCGCGTCATCAATTGTTAAATTTACTGTGGACATAATCGAATTTGTTTGCCCATCTTTAGGATTTAAATCAATACTAGTGATCGGCAGGCACTGATTATCTGTAATTAGAGGATTATCACTATTACACTGAGTGTCGCTAGTATTATCGGTCAAATTATTCGAGTCGGCTTTTTCACTCATTGCACATCGCGATGTACTGTTAGCAGTTTTTCGCAGCATTTTCACAAATCAAAGTGAAGCACAAAATCAAACAAGGACAAAGCAAAAATGGAACAAATATAATATCAACAAAGAGCAATAAATTGCCGATGATCTGTGAAAGGAGGAGTGACAAATTAGTAAATGCGTTGCGCCAGATGCAACCTACATTTAGCGTTAGGTAAATAAGAGCAGATATATAACTGACTACTACTCAGAAATTCACAAAGAAATACGATCCTGGCCGGTTGTCGCGAAGTGTACCCTCCCAACAGAAAAGTTCCGAAAACCTCCCAACAGTAAAAAAAAATATAAGTATATAATTCACATTCAGCATAACTTCCCACAGATAAATTCTGTAACCTTGGAACAATAAAATGTGACTAATCTCCTAATAAAAAAAATGTGACTCATAGATAACCTTTCAATAACTGACTGGCCGAATTTAAACTGGTAAATTTTAGACGTCAGCAGTGCTGCGTCATGGCCCTGAAAGACCATTCTGAATAAATTGAAAAATCTTACCTCAAGGAAGTCGCCGGATAAGTCATATACATCTGCTCCTATAAGAAATTTTCCTGGCACAGCCCAGTGCAATGCTGGCCGATAGATCTCTCATGTATAAAAAGAACAACTTAATTTTTCCTCACAATAATAGGGATAACCATGGACTGGAGAAATTAGTAAATTCTTTAAATTGAGATGAATGATTGTCAAAAGTTACTTTTTATGAGAAAGATTATTATTAAGAGATTTTTTTATAAACATTTACATGGGACTTGATATAACAATAATACATTTGCGCGGGGCTGCTTTTACCTTCTATTATATCGTTCAGGTTCCGCCATCGCTCCCCACGACCGGCCCAGCCAACTCCACACACACGACTGCTCGCTACTACTACACAGTTCCAACTGCATACAACACTGCTCTCTGGTCTGAGATTCTCTTGTACCTTACATATCGCAGGCAGCGCGTGAGCAATCCATCGAAATTACACGTGCTCGAGTGCGCTAACAACAAATTCCTTAATCATGGACCTCTCACAATATGCATAATGATTGTAACATGTTCTTCATGTATTTGGTGTAAGAGCTGTAGAAGCGTGGTATAAAATTGTGTGAAGTGGGGAGAAGCTGTAGCAAAGAGTGTGTGACAAATACAGTGGTAACTGATAGCCATTATAAAGGAAATGAACAATACACTCCTTCCCTATATTCTGAACAACGCGGAGAGGAGAATACGGTTTAAAATACATACAGCGTACTCCTCTCTCTGAGAGAGTGCAGTGGAGAGAGCACAGTCAGAAACCACAGCTGACTAAAAAGTGTGAATCACATGTACAGTTATGCTCGGAAGTATCCAAACGACCTGAATTGCATTTCGTCTTATTCGCATGCAATCCACATAGCGCAGCTGTCTAGCAGGTCCTCTAATCACTCCTCGGTACAGTCGTTTGGCTACTGAAAATGTTTCAAACAAGTCACCACTAGAAAACACTGCTCTGTATCGCAATAAAGCAAGATGTAAAGTAATAACACGATACTACAAATATCAGAGAACACCTTATCAATGATAAGATTGTCCTTAAGGCTTTTAAGCTTACATTTATTACAATAAATGACATACCTGAAATATTACCACTCTCATTATTATGTCAGATAGGTAATGCACGTAGTAAGTTCGTCGTATTCAGCATTTCCTCTTCCAAGTAACATACCATACTTATTATTTGACACAAAATGACATTAAAAATTTAAGTTATTTACGAGCAGCTAGTTGAGAATATGCATGAACTTCAAATGACACGAAGAACCGTCTCGTTCTGAATATGGATTCAAACCCAGGTCATGCAGTCTACGCAAAAATTATGTGACTCATCGAAACTAACAGTCATTCCTGAGTGGCCTTACAGAGGGTGATATACCTCGATTTTAGACAGTATCAGCATATATCAAGTTTAAATTACATATTGTAAACATTTTTAACGGACGCGAATTCCTACCCAGCATCTATTGTCACTGTTAGCGAACTACGAGAGATGTTAAATATTGCTTCTTCACAAATAACTTACTTGAAATGCCGTGATGTAAAGCTTTGTGTGGGACAGGGATTCGGACCCAGAACCTAATCGGATTGTTATCGAAGCACAATCCACTGTGAGATATCGCATTTTCTCGTCAGTAGCAAGATGTTTTAACCGAAATGACAGGATGAAACATTAATTTTTTCCTTCCCAGGACTCCAACCCGGCACTTACCACTGTTATATTCTAGAGAAAACGAACGTCAAATATGGGTTTGTTACACCAGCAGCGACATGTGAGCATGTTTGAACTAGAAATAATATGACGAAGAGTTCAGCGTGGACTGCGGATTGAACCCAAGACGTATTGTTGTTGACTACACACAAAGAGACGTCAGCTACCGAATTTTTCTCCACCAGCAACTCGGAATAGCATTCTTGAACTTACAGTGATCTCGCAAATAGTTCTGTGTCTCACTGGGACTCAAAAACGTCAGATATCGTTAGTGTTGACAACGAATGAAAATACATTAAAAATCAAAATTATTATCCACCAGCAGGTAGGTGTTCTCATGCTACAGCTTGATAATACAAAATGAAAATTTTAGTGCAGGGCCAGGATTCGAACCCATTCATGCGCAATATGTGGAGATGTTGAGGAATCTACAGTTTTGAACAAATTGTAGTCGAGCTGTATTGTCACGAAGGGACCAAATTCCGCGTTAAGGGCGGTCTGAGTTGCATTTCCAGTTCATAACCAATTTTATCTACACACAAAAGCTCAAATAAAAGATGGACTAAGTGTCCTGTGACCCTACATAGCGTTTGTTTCGTCACTAGAAATAATTAACTAGTATAAGAAAGGTTACTGGTGATAGAGTTTCTACATGTCACCACTCCTGACTTTATTGTGGTTCAAACTAACGTCTACTTGGTAGAGAAGGAATACCGTGTTTAATGTGATTTTCAGCCTACAATGCCATTACACCCTCTTCACTTGGCGTAACCAGAGGAGAATAGAATATGTCTCTCTGTACCAAAAATCGTAGGTAGAAGTTGGAATCGAACCCACACCATAAGTATATGAACGTATCGTCAATCCAAGTGACCACCAAATACTTTTCTCTGTGCCTCATTTATCTATCAGAAGGCCGTTGCGCCATACTGGATGAGAATTCTGACACACAGGCTCCCTTGTAGTGGTTTGGAGCATGTTCAGTGTATTCATTTACGTGGTTGACCCAATCGCCATGAATTGGCTGCTTCGGCTACTCATTGCATACATTCTACTCTATTTTGTAAACAAGGAAATAAAATCACGTAACTGCCACTTACACAGAACTGCCAACAGTGTAGGATGCAGAAATTCCACTTGAGCTCCTCTATTGCGCTATCTGTTTGTTGAAAACGTTGTGCAGTGCAAACGAAGAACTGTAACTGTCTGTCTCTAAGAAGTCTAGATCCAGCCATATGCATTATCTTACAGTACTTTGGAATTTCTTGAGGAATTGTTGTTGACTTCTGGAGGTGCTATAGCTACTTGTCAACAAGTAGCGCAACAGTAAGCGTCGCACACAGTAGATAAGAGGTCACGAGTTCGAGTATATTCACTGCTACATGTTTTAAAACACAAATCTGCTGTCTGCTGAAGGTATAAATCCAATCGAACTTTGAACATAATTCCCTTCACCTCTCAATCCAAAATTGTCGCATGTGGAAAAAAGGCTAACTTCTGCGACATTTTGTTCTTTTCAGAGTTAATAGACGGCCAGGCAGCACATGCATCTCGAAATTTTTGTATTATGTATGGGGAGAGCACATCGTGCCAAAATACACTCCTGGAAATTGAAATAAGAACACCGTGAATTCATTGCCCCAGGAAGGGGAAACTTTATTGACACATTCCTGGGGTCAGATACATCACATGATCACACTGACAGAACCACAGGCACATAGACACAGGCAACAGAGCATGCACAATGTCGGCACTAGTACAGTGTATATCCACCTTTCGCAGCAATGCAGGCTGCTATTCTCCCATGGAG
This sequence comes from Schistocerca piceifrons, assembly GCF_021461385.2. NCBI lineage: Eukaryota > Metazoa > Arthropoda > Insecta > Orthoptera > Acrididae > Schistocerca > Schistocerca piceifrons. The sequence continues at coordinate 121,425,127 of NC_060144.1, forward strand.
ACGATCGTAGAGATGCTGGATGTAGTCTTGTGGAACGGCTTGCCATGCCATTTCCACCTGGCGCCTCAGTTGGACCAGCGTTCGTGCTGGACGTGCAGACCGCGTGAGACGACGCTTCATCCAGTCCCAAACATGCTCAATGGGGGACAGATCCGGAGATCTTGCTGGCCAGGGTAGTTGACTTACACCTTCTAGAGCACGTTGGGTGGCACGGGATACATGCGGACGTGCATTGTCCTGTTGGAACAGCAAGTTCCCTTGCCGGTCTAGGAATGGTAGAACGATGGGTTCGATGACGGTTTGGATGTACCGTGCACTATTCAGTGTCCGCTCGACGATCACCAGTGGTGTACGGCCAGTGTAGGAGATCGCTCCCCACACCATGATGCCGGGTGTTGGCCCTGTGTGCCTCGGTCGTATGCAGTCCTGATTGTGGCGCTCACCTGCACGGCGCCAAACACGCATACGACCATCATTGGCACCAAGGCAGAAGCGACTTTCATCGCTGAAGACGACACGTCTCCATTCGTCCCTCCATTCACGCCTGTCGCGACACCACTGGAGGTGGGCTGCACGATGTTGGGGCGTGAGAGGAAGACGGCCTAACGGTGTGCGGGACCGTAGCCCAGCTTCATGGAGACGGTTGCGAATGGTCCTCGCCGATACCCCAGGAGCAACAGTGTCCCTAATTTGCTGGGAAGTGGCTGTGCTGTCCCCTACGGCACTGCGTATGATCCTACGGTCTTGGCGTGCATCCGTGCGTTGCTGCGGTCCGGTCCCAGGTCGACGGGCACGTGCACCTTCCGCCGACCACTGGCGACAACATCGATGTACTGTGGAGACCTCACGCCCCACGTGTTGAGCAATTCGGCGGTACGTCCACCCGGCCTCCCGCATGCCCACTATACGCCCTCGCTCAAAGTCCGTCAACTGCACATACGGTTCACGTCCACGCTGTCGCGGCATGCTACCAGTGTTAAAGACTGCGATGGAGCTCCGTATGCCACGGCAAACTGGCTGACACTGACGGCGGCGGCGCACAAATGCTGCGCAGCTAGCGCCATTCGACGGCCAACACCGCGGTTCCTGGTGTGTCCGCTGTGCCGTGCGTGTGATCATTGCTTGTACAGCCCTCTCGCAGTGTCCGGAGCAAGTATGGTGGGTCTGACACACCGGTGTCAATGTCTTCTTTTTTCCATTTCCAGGAGTGTACGTTAGAAAGGTATTTTCTACATTAGCTGTCGTGTGTTAGTGCCATTTTATTCATCTTCAAACCTTGTTTGCCAGCTTTAACTCAGAACAAGTTTTCTACATGCATGTAATCAATAAATTGCATGTGCATTGTCAGTCTGTTATAGATAACATCAGAGAATTCCCCTATATCGTTAATGATTAATTTCTCTCTCATGTTTACTGTTGTTTTAATAACACTAAGAGAAACCTTAGAAAAACTGTGCACTCTATTATAAGAAATGAAATAAAACTACTCATGATAATCTCACGACGAAAGTCTGTTTTAATAAAACTGAGTATCTGTACACAGGCTTGCCTCTATCTGCACGAATTAGTAAAATACTACTCACTTAGATTTCGATTGGTTCTGTGTTTAATTGCTATGCTGCGTCATACTCAAGAGGTATACAAATGTGGCATTTCATAAATAAAGTTCTGTATTCCTCGAAACCCAAAATTTGCTTGTCAGCAGCAGAAAAAGGCGTTACCTGTTGTACAGCATTTTAAGTTTTTCACCATTGCACTATGAGCCAAAGTATTTTCTTGCGATTTCCTTATCGATGTTTGACCTGACTGCTTGTAGATCTTTCACAGAAGGGCTAAAAACGTTACAGTCAGCGAGACTGGCAGCGCAAACCCTAACAGATGCTTTTTTACAGGCCAGCACGTTACCACAGAGATAGCGAAGTGGTATGTGTTTTGGCTTCCTCTTACGAGACCAATAGCGCCTAGAACTCGTAAACCGCTATTTAAAGGACGGGATTAGTTGCGATTTCCCAGTGCAACGGCTTTCTTGAGCTGTAAACGGTAAATTTACAATCTTTTGTTACGCATCAGGCGATAATAACTCAGATTATTCAGTGGAAATGCCAGGAAAAATCAAGTGAATTTTGAGGCTTAATTCCGTGCGTAACTGGAAGTAACTCGTCGATCACAGAGTTGCCAAACGTACCTTGCCTTGTTGCCAAATCTCAGTTACAGTACCACCAGGAAGAAGACGAACCGATGTGTTCCTACAGGGGGCTGGGAAGTGACCATAGCTGGCATGTCAATGACCCGGCTGCCACGGCGTGGAATACGTAATGCGTCTGATTCGCATTTCTGTAACTAGGTTTAGGGACTGGAGCGTAGTTACTAATAATACTCAGAACTGACTGCAAACTAAGCATTATGAATCAGTAACTCTCATAGTTGTTTTTATATTTCTATCGTAAGTGTACTCAAAACCAAGAAACTCATTCACGGACGTTTTTGTGCCTGGCCAATAGTCGAGCACAACAAACAAATAAAAAAAAGAACGTGTGTGTGTGTGTGTGTGTGTGTGTGTGTGTGTGTTTGTTATTTGAAGAGAATAAGAGAAACGTAACAAAAGGACAGAGAGGGTAAAAAATTGTTGTAAAGAAATTTAATCATGCTATGTAAAGAAATCTTTCATTAAAGTGACACGTTCCACATCACTACCAAATGTTCTATTCATTATCTATCGAACAAGTGTGAATCTTAAAAAATCTAATGTAAACTAATCTAGTGATAATGCTGACTAGCCATGAAGAGTCATAAATTACCGAAATTTTCGCTAATATCAGTAACCAAATCTAAACTTCAAAATAAAAGAAAAATGAGGCATAGAGAAAAGTATTTGGTGGTCTGTTGGATTGACAATAGGTCCATATACTTATGGTGTGGGTTCGATTGCAACTTCTACCTACGATTTTTGATACGGAGAGACATATTCTATTCTCCTCTGGCTACGCCAAGTGAAGAAGGTATAATGGCATTATGGGCTGAAAATCATATTAAACATGATATACCTTCTCTACCAAATAGACGTTAGGTTGAACCACAATAAAGTCAGGAGTGGTGACATGTAGAAACTCTATTACCAGTAACCTTTCTTATACTAGATAATTATTTCTAGTGACGAAACAAACTCTATGTAGGGCCACAGGAAGCTTACTACATTTTTATTTGAGCTTCTGTATGTCGATAAAATTGGTTCTGAAGTGGGAATGCAACTCTGACCGCACTTAACGCGGAATTTGGTCCCATCGTGACAACACAGCTCGACTACAATTTGTTGTTCGTTCAAAACTGCAGAATCCTCAACATCGCCACATATTGCGTGTGAATGGGATCGCATCCTGGCCCTGCACTAAAGTTTTCATTATGTATTATCAAACTGTAGCAAGAGAACACGTATCTGCCTGGTTGGAGTGCTGGGAAGGAAAAAATTAATGTTTCGTCTCGTCATTTCAGTTAAAACATCTAGCTACTGACGAGAAAATGCGATATCTCACAGTTGATTGTGCGTCGATAACAATCCGATTAGGTTCTGGGTCCGAATCCCTGTCCAACATAAAGCTTTACATCATGGCATTTCAAGTAAGTTACTTGTGAAGAAGCAATATTTAACATCTCTCGTAGTTCGCTAACAGGGACAATAGATGCTGGGTAGGAATTCGCGTCCGTTAAAAATGTTTACAATATATAATTTAAACTTGATATATGCTGATACTGTCTAAAATCGAGGTATATCACCCTCTGTAAGGCTACTCAGGAATGACTGTTAGTTTCGATGAGTCACATAATTTTTGCGTAGACTGCATGACCTGGGTTTGAATCCATATTCAGAACGAGACGGTTCTTCGTGTCATTTGAAGTTCATGCATATTCTCAACTAGCTGCTCTTAAATAACTTAAATTTTTAATGTCATTTTGTGTCAAATAATAAGTATGGTATGTTACTTGGAAGAGGAAATGCTGAATACGACGAACTTACTACGTGCATTTCCTATCTGACATCATAATGAGAGTGGTAACGTTTCAGGTATGTCATTTATTGCAATAAATGTGAGGTTACAAGCCTTAAGGACTGTCTTATCTCTGATAAGGTGTTCCCTAATATTTGTAGTATCGTGTTATTACTTTAGATCTTGAGTTACAGAGCTGTGTTTTCTAGTGGTAGCTTGTTGGAACCATTTTCAATAGTCAAACGACTGTACCGAGGAATGATTAGAGGACTTGCTAGACAGCTGCATTATACGGGTTTAATGCAAATCAGATGAAATGCAATTCAGGTCGTTTGGATACTTTAGAGCATGACTGTACATCGTATATATGAATATTTAAATGAGACTAACATTGTCACGTACGCCATGTAAATAATTGTTAACGCTTATTGCATGAAAGGTGACGGATTGTCTTTATTATCAGGACGGTGCAATGAATCATTGCCTACACTAGTAGAGATTGTAACGACAGTGGAAATGAAACGACAGGCGGAACTCCAGCCCTGGGTGGAAGGCTCACACAGGTGTGGTGGTCCAGCTCCACACTGTAAGTTCCAAAACGGACAGTCTGGACACCTGAGCGCAAAGACACAATACAGTGGCCGCCATCCGCTATCGGCCAATATTGTAGCAGGGCCAGAAGGATAACCGGATAATACTTCCGAACTCTGCAAATTTTGGACCCAGGTGAGAGGAACGAAGAAGCGGCACCTCGGAAACCAAGCAGGCTGGCTTATGTCCAAGGATTTTTACTCAGAAGTGTACCATTGTACGAGTATAGGATTCTCCTAGCAAACTTTCGGCGCTGGGCAACAAAAGACTTAAATAAGGTTGTTTGGCGTTCTTAAGAATCTGTAGAGAGGGAGAATATTCTGTGTTTTCAGGAATATGATTCATTTTAGGAATTACGAGGGTGGCGAGCCGAGCCTTGCTCGAAAGCCAGCGGTGGAGGGACGAGGTCTTCCGTTGTGAGCACCTGTGTGTGATGGTCGTTCCGAATCAGCTTTGTTGGTACAGACTTGCTGTCTTTGCTCTCAGGAGAGTCTATAGTTAGAACAGTTAGGCACTGTACTGTTGCAAACCTATACTATTCTGGACTTCACCTAAGGGTTGGAAGTCGTCGTTGAGTACTCAGCGTTCAGTAATTGAGAGCACATCTTCTGCTTATACTAACGTTGAGACGTTATCTGAACTCCGCCCTTGTGGCAGGGAGTTCGCGTTTCTCGTCTGTAGAACACAGAGAGGAGAAGACAGTATTAGACTATATTAGAGGACCGCCTTCTGCTGTCCTACTTTTGAAAGAGTTTATATTTGGCTCGAGTTCTTCCATCGTCGCAGAGGAGTACTCGAAGTGTCACTTCGACGCACCGGACCCAGTACATACGGTGATGCCGCACATTGCTTCAGCTTATTAGGGGTATAAAGCTAAACAGCTGTTTTTTCCACTGAGGTTTCATACCACAGTAGATCATCTCTTGAAGTAGTGTCTTCTAGTGTTTGGTGCACAGATGACGTCAGTCATTTCGCGTTATTGATATTAGTTTGCACAGTCGTAATAAGGGGCAGAGTTGGGCAATCGATAAATAATTTTAGCTATGAAATACAGACAATTGTACTTAAAGGGTTGATTTTATTCTATAATAAGTATATATTGAACAACAACGTTTATCGTTTAGTAGTAATAGTTGCCTCTATCATTCATTTATGTTTAAAATGTAATTTACATTTTAAAAAAAACCATAAAGAGATCCTAAGATCTGCTTCAGGGGGATATTCATTTTAGCGTCCAATATTTTCCGTTGCGCTCAGTCATTTTACACACATCTGGAGTAGCATCTTGGACACTAGCTAGATGCTGTATGTCATTGCGTTCACAGAATGTTTCAAATTCATATGACGTGAACTGAGAGCCATTGTCTGACACTATGACTTCAGGTAAACCTTCACGTAAAAAAATGGAGGACAACAACTAAATTGTACTACGTGACGTTGTCGAGTTCACTGGCACAGCAAAAGGAAACTTGCTATACGAGTCAACCATTATAAACCAACGAGTGCTCCAAAATGGTCCCGCAACGCCCATGTGCACACTTTGCCATAGTGATTGTGACTTAGGCCAAGCAGAGTATTTATGTGGCGGAGCGGAGTGATTTTCCGAACAGTCATAACACTGTTACGTCATATGTTCTATGTGGGCGTCCATACCCTGCCAAGTACAGTGACGACGCGCTAACTGTATCGTACAGTGTATTTGGTGAAGTAAATGCAACCCTTCTTTTTGCAGAGCTTTGGGTATCAACACACCTGAATGTCCACTGTCATTCTGAACAAGAGTCACACCTTGCTGTATAGCGAGGCTATGCCGACGTGCAAATTATCGGCACACTACAATGCAATGCAGTGAGCGAGGTCAAAATTGTATTTTAACAAAATGTATCATTAACAGAAGGTATTTTAAGAAAATGTCCAAATCTGAATCACCTTCCGTGGCCTCTGCAAATTTCCTATAGTTCAGCTGAAAAGACTCAAGCATTCAGAATCCTCAGCATCGATGCGACAAGAAGATACAGCAGAAGCGTCAAAGTCTGTATCAGGGCCAATCGGAAGACGTGAAAGTACGTCAGCATTACCATGATGAGCTGTCGGACGATACACAATCTAGTACTAGTTGTGCGACAACAACAAAGACCGTCTTTGCATTTTCTGGACTGTTGGTACAGGGACCGGTTTCTTCGGATGATACAAAGTCTGCAAAGAATTGTGATACGTTACTAAGTAGAATTTTCTGCCATACAAATAGTGGTGGAATTTGGTGACACCACACATAATAGCCAAAGCCTCTTTCTTAATTTGTGACAGTTACACTGAGCGTTGGACAATAGTTTTGATGCGAAAGCAATAGGCCTGTCTATATCACCAATTCCGTGCGGAAGCGCTGCACCGATTCTTTAAGAGGAAGTGTCAGCTTGCAATACAACTGGTTTGTCAGGATCACATTGAATTAAGTATCGATTACTGAGCATCTAACATTCTGCGTGGTGTCTGTTTGTTCTATATCGTGTCTCCCTACCACTTTCGCGCAACGACGCTCTGAGTGTGTTTTTTAGGGAATAGACTAGTTTGAACCTGGGACCTGTTGCTGGTAAGGAGACGCCAGACCACACATGACATGTAGAGTTCAGAAGAGTTCAGTGAGGCTAGCGATGATATAACCAAATACTTAATGATTTCAGCGTCAGCTCCACTGCACTCCCTGTAAAAGAATCTTAATACTAACTAAATTTAGTGGAAGGGGTTCAAGGCTTTCCTATTTTTAGTTAGCTGGTAAATTAACGTCGAAAAAGCAGTTAAGTTTACCATTGGAAATTTTATTCTACTCACAAAACATTGTTTCTAAATTGCACTATTGATAAAAGGAAATGTTTTACTACAGGATGATAAAAACCAACTGTGTTAAACAAAAATGTGAACGAATATTCCCAGAGTGGGTTTCCAAGTTCTACAATGGATTGAAGTATGACCTATGCCATATCACAATTATAATCTAGGTTTGAATTAAGTTTCACAAGAGAGGAAACTATCAAAATGGTCTACAGTGACCCTCAATTATCTTTAATTACTTATTTAACTTGTCGTGAATTACAGTGGCTGATGTGGCTTCTCAATAACTATATAACAGAAAAATCATCGTGTTTCAGATATTTACTTGAAGTGGCAAATGTGAACACCAGGAGCTTTAATTGACGATCGACACTAGTATTACGCAAGATGAGACATCTGCAGTTCTGAGTGAAGCTTTATGCGCTGTTATGCAGCATCGCGTGTGTTCATTACTATGTCGGTGTTCGTCAGGGGGCGGCGGGCAGCACAGCTCCGCTCACCTAGCCATCTCGGAAGCAACTCTCTCCTAACATCTCCTTACTACAATTTACCGAAGTTGGTTTAAAAAAAACTATCTGGCTGTGTTTTCATATGACCAATCAGGGTCTCAATGTTAACCTTAAGCTCCGCCTACAAAAACTCTATCCAATGAGAAACGTTATGTTTTTCGTGGTGGGGCAATGTTTCTAAAGTTTGTAACGTAACAGAGACGTGAAAAAGTCTCACGCTAAAACTTGCAGCTGGTGTGGTCCTTTTAGTGTTATCGTAAGATCTATACTGTTCTTCTGGAGGGCTCTAGCTTTTAACATGGGCTGGGGGGTGGTCCTGACGTAACAGAGACGCGAAAAAGTCTCATGCTAAAACTTGCGGCTTGGGTGGCCCTTTTAGTGTTATCGTAAGATCTATACTGTTCTTCTGGAGGGCTCTAGCTTTTAACGTGGGCGGGGGGGTGGTCCTAGCGGTTAGCTGGCAACGTGGGTGTCCGTCCCTCGTAGGGCCTTCTAGCTTAACACGGTTGTGCTCTCGGCTTCTGTTCTCGTTTCTCCCCTCGGAACTGCGTCTGTGGTATTCCATTTGCTCACTCGTTACTCGTATTACTTTGGCTAATTTAATGTCACGATTTATTCGGATCTATGTGACATACTACTGGATTTCCTTATCACGTCAGGGTTTTCATGGGAGGTGTTGGATTTGCCTTACACCTTACAAGCAATGCATCTTTAATTTTTCGAAAAGCGACTTGGTACTCAAAATTGGTTGAAAAGGCTCTGAGCACTATGGGACTTAACTGCTGTGGTCATCAGTCCCCTAGAACTTAGAACTACTTAAACCTAATTAACCTAAGGACATCACAAACACCCATGGCCGAGGCATGATTCGAACCTGCGACCGCAGCGGTCGCGCGGTTCCAGACTGTAGCACCTAGAACCGCTCGGCCACTCCGGCCGGCCTTGGTACTCATATGTCCAAACAAAAGGGCAATTCTTGCGATGCAAGCGATACAATGGAGCTACGATTTGTGCTGCATTCGGTATGAACCGAATATAATAGTTCATTTTCGCTAAAACTGACTGCAATTCTGTGATATTGCGCGTAATTGGCAAGCCACGTATGGCTAACAAATGCGACTCAAGAGGATGTACACTTTGACTTTTTATGATATGACCAAGATACTGCAACTCAGGTTTAAGAAAATCACACTTGTCCAGTCTCCACTTTAGTCCTGCATCAGATATCACAAGAAACAAAGCATACAAAGTTGCAATATGTTCTTCACGGGTACGACCTAATATGATAATATCGTCCAAATAGTTTTAACAGTTTGGTACTTGTGCAGTCAGCTGTTCCAAATACCGTTCGAAAATGGCGGGTGCGGAAGCACTGCCAAAAAGCCAACGTAAACATGTAAACAAGCCCGAATGAGTATTTACTACACACACTTTTTGAGATTTTTCATCGAGCGGTATTTCGAGCGATATTTGAAGATACGCGTCGTGCAGATGAGATCCTCTGGGCTTGGCAGTGGACAAGTATCAATCACAGTTTGTGGGTTGGCTGTAAACTTAAAGTCAACACAGAGGCGAATGCGACCTTAAGGTTTGGGGAGCAAAACCAGTGGACAAGCCCATTGACTAGCTGGTATGGGCGCAACAGCTCCGCTGTCTTGCAGTTCTTTACGTTCAACAGCGACTTTGTCCTGTAATGCAATGGAAACAGTTCTGACCAGCAAATATTTTTGGCTGAGCATTGTCTTTCAGAGTAATTTGTGCAACAAAACTGTTAGCGTTGCGTAAATATTCAGAAAAGAGTTCCGGGAATTCTTTTATCAGGCAAGCTACACTGTCTTTTACATGGAATGCAGACACTGACAACACATTATTCTTAATGTTGAAGCCAAATAAATCAAATGAAGCAGTACTAAATGTGTTCTCCCAATCACGCGATTGTAGCACGGTAAAAGTCACTGTTCGCATAGGGGGTCTATGTGTGCGATATATGTCAGGCAAAGTACATTTTTCTAGAACGGGAATGCCTGCTCCCTTGTTAGCCGTCAGTTGAGTGGTGTCACCACCAGACACCACTCTTGCTAGGTGGTAGCCTTTAAATCGGCCGCGGTCCGTTAGTATACGTTGGACCCGCGCGTCGCCACTATCAGTGATTGCAGACCGAGCGCCGCCACACGGCAGGTCTAGTCGAGTCCCTAGCACTCGCCCCAGTTGTACAGCCGATTTTGCTAGCGATGGTTCACTGTCTACATACGCTCTCAATTGCAGAGACTACAGTTTTGCATAGCCTTCAGCTACGTCATTTGCTACGACCTAGCAAGGCGCCATATTCAGTTACTATAATTACTTCAAGGATGTATTCTGAACAGATAATATTGTGAATCATGTACCATCAAGAGCGACGTTCATCATTAATGGATTAAAGTTAAGTACCAAACTAATTACGTCCACTTTTTGAATTCTAATTCCTTGTCATGTTCCAGACCTCACGTCAGTATAGTTCTTCCCTCCTCACGACACCGAGCGAGGTGGCGCAGTGGTTAGCACACTGGACTCGCATTCGGGAGGACGACGGTTCAATCCCGTCTCCGGCCATCCTGATTTAGGTTTTCCGTGATTTCCCTAAATCGTTTCAGGCGAATGCCGAGATGGTTCCTTTGAAAGGGCACGGCCGATTTCCTTCCCAATCCTTCCCTAACCCGAGCTTGCGCTCCGTCTCTAATGACCTCGTTGTCGACGGGACGTTAAACACTAACCACCACCACCACCACCCTCCTCACGCCAGCCTGCGTGAGCTAAAACGCGTCCATTTCGGCCTCCACTAGTAACACGGTGTTGGCTCTTCTGCCAACGCAAAAAGTTGCATGCTATTTTTAAACAGGTGTGGGGAGCCTAATAGTTCATATGTGTAACCATTGAGCAATGTGATAGAGGCTCCCATGTCCATCTGAAATTTCACACTTTTCCAGCAAAGAAGTAAATGAACAAAAAGTTTGGTGGACTGGCGTGTCACTGAAGCTGCAAGCATGCTGGTTTTGCTAATGCCTGTTGCAGACTTAAAATATATCACATTAAAAACATGGCCCATTTTGTGAGTGGGCCGAATTTTTATGTTTGCTCCGTTGCAAACATACCGATTGTAATTGCCGTTTCCTGCCACAAGCGTAACACTGAGCTTGTTGGGAGGGGCAGTCTCAGCGTTTGCACCGTGAATAACACTGAGGGCAGGACTTAATTCTGTTCGCCTGTGGAGCCACCTGTTTAGTGAACTTCTTCAGTGGCATGGAGGGTTGTTTACGAGGCGTGGCGAGCGCAAACTGCTGCTGCATAATGGGCCAATCGCAAACAAGGGACTCGACAAATAAATGCGGCTCTAATTTATTGGCCCCTCTAGTATTTGCACTGGCTGCTGAAAGGATGGATTGGACTGTTTCAAAATCTGTTCTGAATTTGACATCAGGACATTGTACATGATCGCATTACGCAATGTAACATCTGAATATAAAGCACCGCAAACACGTTTGAAATTGCATTTTCTAGTCATACCCTGCAAATTTATTACCTACTCGCGATAAGTTTGTTCTGACAGTGTTTTGCAATTAAAGAATTGTTACCTAGCTGCTACCACATTCACTTGTTGGTCATAATAGTTAGTTATCCAATCTTAAAGCTGTTCATACGAAAGGTCACTCAGAGTGGCGTTAGGAAACAGTTTGTCGAAGAGCCTAAACACTGCACATCCTACTGTTGAGAAAAAGTAATGGATTTTCACAGTACCTAGCACATTGTGGGCACGTACGTGGGCTTCAAATTGTTGCAAACCACTCGAGCCATTCCTCTTCTTGTTCACGAAACTGGCGAAGAGACGGTAGGTGCTGCTGTAGGTGGTGTTTGTTCTGTTGGGTGCGAGCGTTGGCCAGTAGCTGCTGAACCGTGTTGACCAGTGTAGGTATTTGCTGGGTCTGGAACTGAAATGTCTGCATTAGCTGTGTTGCACCTTACACTGGTAGCTGTGGCGCCTGAGCAGGGGGTGGGATGGGGTGGGTGGGCATTTGGAAGAGACAAATGCAAGAATTAGACAAGGCAAGTAAGGAAAAAAGTACAAAAGCAAAGAAAATTTCTGTAACGCCAACCTGAAAACAGTGATTAGCACTGGGTTCTTCTTATAACTCGTCGCCTATATGAGATCCTGCCCACTCGTCTAACATAGGGTGCCCAGGAAGCTGTTTTCTCGGAAAGCTGCTGCGCGGTGTAGCCTCGCGGTCTCGGCGCCTTGTCACGGTCCGTCGGGCCGGCACGTCGGAGGTTCGAGTCCTCCTTCGGGCATGGGTGTGTGTGTTGTCTACAGTTAGTGTAAGTTAGATCAAGTAGTGTGTAGGCTTAGGGATCGATGACTTCAACAGTTTAGTCCCATAAGACCTTACCACAAATTTCCAAATTTTTCTCAGATAGCTAGACAACATTCAAGCAAATCTTATTAATGGTGTTTATTACAGTAAATTGAACTGACAACTTCGTCTTTTCGCAAACAAGTGTCGCAAGCAATTGGCGAAATGCAAAGAATCAATGTTCTTCTATATATACAATTTCCATGGAAGCAATTAATGTCATGTCTAAAGAGTGAGGATGATGGCTCGTCTTCTTGTGCGGCTCTTCTAGTGTGCCGAGGCTAGACTAGCCGGAGCGGCGCTTGTATGTTTTTCGTATAGGAGCCGCCCCTGACGTGGTGTCGTCCTAGTCAGCGTTCTATTGGCTGACGTCATCTCACAGCCTTCTCTGCTGCAACGTTTCGGGCCTACGTGCCGGCACTTGATGTTACGCCGGAACAATATCCGTGGCACTCTCTCTCCTATTTCGCGATAATCGAATACGAACTGCCCTTCTTTAAATCTTTTCGATGTCCCCCGTCAATCTGATGCGAAGCAGGTCGGACATCGCACAGCAGTACGCCAGAAGAGGGTGAACAAGCATAGTGTAAGTAGTCTCTTTAGTAGACATTTTGCTTCTTCTAAATGTTCTGTCAATAAATCGGTCATAGGTTTGCTTTGCCTACGTAATCGTTCCAGTTTAAGTTATTCGCCGGCCGGAGTGGCCGAGCAGTTCTAGGCGCTTCAGTCCGGAACAGCGCTCGTGCTATGGTCGCAGGTTCAAATCCTGCCTCGGGCAAGGATGTGTGTGATGTCCTTAGGTTAGTTAGGATTAAGATGTTCTAAGTTCTATGGGATTGATGGCCTCAGAAGTTAAGTCCCATAGTGCTTAGAGCCATTGTAACCATTTTTTAAAGTTATTCGTAATTGCAATCCTTAGTATTTTGTTGAATTTACAGCCTTCAAGTTCATGTGTTTTATCCTGTAACCGAAATTTAGCTGATATCTTTTGGTACTCATGTGGATGACTTCCCCCTTTTCGTTATTTAGAGTCAACTGCCACGTTGTGTAATGTGCAGATACCTAATTATTTTTGCAATTTCTTTTGATCATCTGATGACTTTATAAGATGGTAAATGGCAGGATCATCTGCAAACAATCTAAGAGGGCTCCTCAGATTATTTTCTAAATCGTTTCTGTAGTTCATGCAGAGCAGGGGGCCTATATCACTTCCCTGAGGTATATCAGATATTTTTCTGTTTTACTCCATGTCGTCCCGTCAGTTACTACGAACTGTTACCTTTCTGAAAGGAAATCACATATCCATTCCGAGCATTGAGACGAAACTCGATAGGCACGAATTTGATTAGAAGTCGCTTATGAGGAACTGTATCTGAGGCCTTCCGGTAATCTAAAAAAACTGAATTAACTTCCCATCTAGTCCAGCTAGCACTCACTACTTTGTCAGAATAAAGATCTAGTTGAATTTCACTAGCACGATATTTTCTGAATCTATGTTGGCTGTTTCGCAATAAATTCTTCTCTTCGAGGTAACCCATAGTACTGGAATACAATGGTGTTCCTAAATGCTACTGCAAATCGAAGATAGTGATATGGATCCGTAATTGAGCAGATTACACCTATTTCCTTTCTTTTGTCCTTTCTTCGGTATTCGTGTGAGCTGTGCAATTTGCCAGTCTTCAGGTACGGATCATTCGAACGAGCAAGCGGTTGTGTATGTTTACTGATAAAGGAATAGTGTCAGCATAGTCTGAAAGGAACCTGACTGGTGTACAGTCTGGACTGGAGACCTGGCCGGAGTGGCCGAGCAGTTCTAGGCGCTACAGTCTGGAACCGCGCGACCGATACGGTCGCAGGTTCGAATCTTGCCTCGCGCATGGATGTGCGTGATGTCCTTAGGTTAGTTAGGTTTAAGTAGTTCTAAGTTCTAGGGGACTGATGACCTCAGATGTTAAGTTCCATAGTGCTCAGAGCCATTTCAACCATTTTTAAATAGATATACTTTGTGTTTATATTTGGTGGGTTTTGATGTTTAGTCTAGCTGCAACAACCTCTTGGTCACTAATCCCTGCATCCGTCATGATGCTCCCTATTTGATCAGGATTATTTGTTGCAAAGAGGTCACGTACATTTTCGAAACCACATATACTTCGAGCTGGCTGTAGAACAAATTGTTAACTTACGTAAGGGCCCAGTTACAAGATGGAGTACTTGTGTCATCAGATATAAATACACCAGTTCTCAAGACATTCCTGCTGGCGTCCACTGCATAACTGGCTGGGAGTGCAGTCATAGCTGGAAATCCTGGCGTCTCGCCAGTCGGTAGCTGAACCACTCACCTCTATTAACGCTGAATGCGGTCGTCACATACATCCTTCCTTGGCTGGCCATCATTTATAATGATACCTTGATAAGCTCAAAAACTGATCTACGATAGCATTTGTTTCTGCAAATCCGCCACTAATTGTCTGCTTGAAGTTAGTATTTGGATTTTGCGGACGTTGGACTACTGTTCGCCAACGTTACTAATAACTTCCATTTATAGTGCAAACACTGCATTCATTCGCTCCGTTGGACACGCGAACGGCAGTTCGGATATCCAGAGTGTTCGTGTTCCAAATGCAGTGTGAGAAATGGCAAATCCACCTACATTCCCATCACAAACTTCGTAATACCCCCGCAAGACTAGATTACAGTTTTGAACCAGTCAGCGTTCTTCAGTTCGGCCAAAATCACACAATTCAATTTCGAAACGTATATTCCTGCACAGTTATCGAAAACAAGTTTTATTTCTTGCTCTAAAAACCTTCGTTTTCATTCAGCCTGCTTGTATTATAACTACGATCAAATATTATCATCAAAGTACCTAGACTATTCAATGGGAACATGACGGTATCATATCTCAAATTGCAATAAGCTTAGAAGTTTCTGCGACGCTCCAACAAGCTCTACCACTTAACGCGCCGATGCACAGTGGATGCCAGTGCAGGGAAACCATCACACGTCTGCACACCACTGTCGATGCGGGCAGATTGGTCAACGTTATTTACTCAATTGACATAGTTGTTTGGATCCGTTTTTAAACTCGAGAACAAATTTTTCTCTCTGTGTGTCGAAACCGGGACCTTTGCCTTGCGCGGGCATGTGCTCCACCGTCTGAGCACTTGCCCACGATGGGCAAAGGTCTCAGGTTACAATTCTGGTATGGCACACAGTTTTAATCTGACAGGAAGTTCCATATTTGCCTGTAACTGTTTACAAAAATTAATGTGATATTTTTGCCACCTGACAGCTTGTAGTTGTTCCCTAAATACGCGTAACAAAATTGTTATTTTTAATAATTTCTTGTTCTTGATGTTGGATATTCATCTGCTACTGCAACAGTCGGAACAGCACAAGCTACTATTTGCAACACCTCATTTTTTTCTAAGTAGGTATACATATTCCATACATCACATTTATATGACCAAAGTAAATGAATGCAATGTGGTTTTGTGCATGTGTCATATAATCCTAAGTAAACCACTCGATCGATTTCAACCAAACTTAGCACACATATCACTACATCGTTTACTGTCTGGAAGGAATTGGTGTCTAGGTAAGGACCAACTACATAACGAAGAGGTAAGGGTGGGAGTGAGAAATAAATTTAGGCCACGTCCTGTGACTATGCAGTTTTTAGTCATCCAATATTTGAGAGTGAGAGCCCTTAGTGACTTGCAACATAGATTACACATAATGTCAAACCTTTACGAAACATTTTCTCGTTGACAACCACCGCAAAGTGATGAAAGGAAAAAGGATTATCCCTCACTACGTTTTCACTGCTGATGAATCAAAACTGCTGCATGAAGTATGAGGCTTTACTTTACTACTTCTCTACTACCAAACGTGTTCACGACACGTACTGCAGACATTACTGAATTATACAGGTTGGAGCAAATAAAAATGGCCTGCATATGCACACTTCAACAGGATGGAGCAACTGCCCATACAGGCAGCCGAACCTTGGAGCAGATCTAAACAATTCTCTCGCCTGACACAACTATTAGCAGAGTTCAGCCTGGCAACGGCCGTGTTTGTCCACTGAAGTCAACTGTTCTGTCAAGGCGCGATTACTTTGTGTGTGTGGGGAGAGGGGGGGGGGGGGGAGGGGGCTACCTCAAGTCTAAGTTGTACCGCAGCTACCTTCATAATATTCAATAGCTGCAGCAGAACATTTCGGATGACACTGTAGCAATTCCAGCAGTCGAGCGTCGATCCGTCTTCAGCAACGTGCTGACTAGGGCCAAAAAGTTCCAAGAGATGAATGATGGTCACTTTGAACATCTGCTACTGTCAGCACTGTATTTCTTTCCTCTGCTGTGTTTCTTTGTAACTTGGAACTCCGTTCTCCGGGCAATTTTTGTTACCATTTCGACGTTTCATTTTAAATTATTTATAAATCATTTCGATCGAGATTGGTTAATTATCCATATTTATCCGTAAATTTAACGTTAAAAATTGTTACATCATTTCCACAAGGTTTGTTAGCAACAATTTTCCCAGACAGGATCCACATAAAAAATATATCATTGTATGACACATAGCTCAGGAGATATGGCGTCAAACACTGAGATCCATCAAAAGCTGCATCATGCATGACGTTTTAATTTATTACATCTTCACTATTAATTCTATGCACATTACATTCCGCAGGCGGTAGCAACACATACCGCTGAATGTACCTGCAACATTAGATCAATGAACAGTACATTATTAAGGAAACATAACGTCGTAAAGGTCGATCTGCGTGGAAATGTAACTGCAGGTAGAAACTCACTTAAAAGACGTTGAAATATATATACAAATACGTAAATGTGAATTATATTTGACATGTGCGTACATGGGCAAGGACACGGGCAAAGAGGTCATCCTAGACCTCTGGAACGATTTCTACAATGTTTAGTACACATATTAGTTACGATCAGGAAATAAATACTTTGGTTGTAAGCACCATTAGCCTCCTATTAGGGTTGGCGAGATAATGTAAAGAAAGTTTGGGTGGAGGAGTAGATGGACAGTGTGGGGGAAGGAGGATATGGAGACAGATAGCGGAACAGGAGATGGATAGAGAAAGAAAAGAGTGGGAGATGGAGAGGGGTGAAGAAGATTGACAGAGGATGGTCTAAGAGAGGGGGAGGGGGGAATGGAATTAGAGGGATACAAGGAGATGGGCAGAGGAGGAAGGAGTAGATGGGGAGAGGGGGAGGAGCATTTGAACAAAGTGAGAGGGGAGGAGGAGGTGAACAGAGAGAGGGCAGGAGAAGATGGACCAAGAACAGGGAGGGGACAGGGGTTGGAAGAATTGCACAGAGAAAGGGCGTGGAGGAAGTCGACAGCATTGGATGGACAGAGAGAGGGCAAGGAGCAGATGCAGAAACCGAAGAGTAGAATAAATACAAACCTGGACAATGCTTATTGAGCTAGTGTATGCACAGTATACATAATTAAAGTTCCTGTTACAAAATACTGTAAAAAGAGAACCACTGTTGCGAATTACGTCAAATATGAACAGCATATTATTGACATAGGGGCAGCGTTGTGGAGAAATAAAAATTAGTTAAAGAAACTTTTACCCGTAGATGGTGCTGTAAGCATCTTGACGGGAATGGATTCGGCTACAAATGACAGGTGAAGTCTATGGTTTATGTTCATACGTGCTATTCAGCGTCGGTAGTCAACAGTTGTGGCACTCTCAGTTAGATAAGCCCATCCCCATGGAAAGATCACCGATCAGATGGAAAATTTGTTATTCTCCTGATGCCAAAAACGGCATAAAGAGCGAATGTCATCAGTTTTTAATTCTCAAGGTATCCTAAAACCGGATAAAAATCAAAGTGGTATCGGTTCTTAACTATCCTATAGCCAAAAACAGCATAGAAAGTAAAATGATATAGCTTTGTAATTGTCGTGGGACTGGTGCAAGATACATGTTCAGTACGCCGTCCACAATTTTCTGCAACAAGTTGGAATCGAGAAACAGCATCTTCAGCAACAGATCAAAGTGCTTCAGGAGTCACGTTCAGAATGCATTGCACAATGAGTGCGTTCAATTCAGCTACGTTTCGAACCAGAGCGTTGAACACAACAAATTTCCAATAACTCCACAGCCAGAAGACATACGGACTAAAATCAGGCGAGCTGGACGGCCACGCTGTAGGGAAATGACTGAAGACTGAAAGAACTGAAGAAGTAGCGCATCACCTTCTTTCACTATTTTAACATTTAGTGCACCAGCAATATTGCAATCAGATAATGGTAGAGAATTTAGTAATCAAGTCATATCTGAAATATGCGCTATGTGGAAAGATGTTAAAATAGTTCATGGAAAGCCAAGTCACAGTCAAACACAAGGCTCAGTTGAAAGGGCCAGTTAGGATATATAGAATATGCTAACTGCATGGATGAACGATAACGATACAAATAAATGGTCAGATGGTTTATCCTTTGTTCAATTTGCCAAGAACCCTACATAGCACGAAGTAATGCGCCGAAGTCCTTATGAAGCCATGTTTGGCGTTAAAGCAAGAAGAGGCGTAACATTGTCTGTTTTGCCTGGCGAACAGATCGGAAATATTGAAACTGAGGAACAACTCGAAGAAATTGCCAATACTTATGAAACCGAAGAACAGCTTGAAGAAATTGTTAATGCTTATAAAAGAAATCTGAGCGGTAGTCATACCGAATACCATATCCCAAAGAAAAATATTGAAGAGGACCTACAACCTACGTCTTCACATCAAATTCTGTCTGAAAAACACGAGTTGATTTCTACAAAAAGAGCGGCTGCGAATGAAAATCTTCTACTGCACAACATAGATGTTATGAATCTCATAAAAACAATTTCCTCCTGCTGAAATTGGTGATAATGTACGAATACAAGTCCCTGAGGTCGACCGTGGTCGTACAGGTGGCCGAAATTTGTTAGCGGTTGTTGTTGGAATAGAAGACTCCGACTTCTATGAACTGGCAAATAAAAATGGTTCCCTCAAGCAGCTTTACAAACGTAATCAGTTCGTAATTTGTAAAAAAAAGTTACTTTCCATAAATGAGATTTCTTTTCAAGAAATGACGCTGAGAGAAGCAGCTGCAGCTAATTCGAGAAGCGGGGGTCAAGGCTATACACGCTTTCATTGCAAAAAGAAGTGTTTCACAAATAAATGTAGTTGAAAAAGCAAGGGACTCTTGTGCAATTCAAAGTGTCATAATAGTTTAAGTTATTTCAATAAATAAGATTTGAATCACATAAGTAAGTAATTTTTTTATAACTATTATTTTATTTTCTCATGTAGAATGTACTGTGTATTTTAAATTCTTAGTCATTCCTTTCAGAAAGAGAGGCGAAAAAGTTACGTCACCCATGTGACGTTTTATATCGGCTGAATTATATATATAAATCTCCAACATGTTCAACATTCACCATTAGTGCATGGTGAATGTCAACATTTACCGGTGTAAGTCAGAAATAAGGGTATTTAGCAAATATTTCGGACATACACTAAACGACTACGTCAATGTTGACATTCACCGATGAAAGTCGACACTCTCCAGATTTCGGTGCTTCACTGTATCATATATTTATAATGTGTGTAGGATATGATAGGTATAACTGCAGATATTTCTGTTGGTGACTGAGGACAGGATTACATAAGTGTTTCAGTCACTAATTACTCAAGCTATTAAGATTTGTATGTTTTTAGGTTGGACAGAACCTCCAATACACGTAGCAAGAGCAATTGATGCTTATTTCTCCCGGACAGCAGATCAGGTGCTGCAGTGTAGACATGTGGGCACAAAATTCTTAGTCCATACTGATAGGCTTAGTCCTCTTAGTGGTGCAATTACGACATGCAGAAAACATCAGGTCGTTAAGTTTGTGACGTGATTGTGGGAACTCTGTTCGAAAGAGGGAAAAAACAACCCACGCACGTACATGCGAATGTGGAAGTTCAAATGGCTCTGAGCACTATGGGACTTACCATCTATGGTCATCAGTCCCCTAGAACTTAGAACTACTTAAACCTAAATAAACTAAGGACATCACACAACATCCAGTCATCACGAGGCAGAGGAAATCCCTGACCCCGCCGAGTATCGAACCCGGGAACCCGGGCGTGGGAAGCGAGATCGCTACCGCACGACCACGAGCTGCAGACACGCGAATGTGGAAGGTACCAAATATAAAAATATCGGCAGCTATACCCGTTACATCCTGAATTTTTATTTATACGAGAGGCGTTCAATTTTTTCTCGGCCAATTTCGGTAGAAAAAAATGTGGAGCTTGTTGTGGGACACCGTAGAATATTCCTGCTTCAGCTTCTACAGTTTGATGGAGTTCAGATAGGTCGCTGCACTGTACGTGGCCTTAAAAGTGACGTCTGTAATGCAGTTGCGTTCCAAGCAGAGATCTGCCATTGCATTCCGTGTGGCGGAAAACCAGAGCATTGTAGGTATTTGCAGGCCCTTGCAGAAAGTCTACGGAGACCTGGCAGAGAACAAAAGCACGGCGAGGCGATGGGAGAGGCGTCTTGTCATCATCGCAACAATGGCACGCAACCTGTCCTATCAGCCGCGTGCCACCTGTTACTCCGGCGATGTTGGAACCTGCGGACTCTCTCACACGAGCTGCTCAATGGGTCACAAATAAACACATCGCTGCACAGCTGGACGTCTCTGTTGGTAGTGATGACGCACTTGTCAACCAGCTGGGGTACTCGAAGGTGTGTTCCCTCTTCGATCCACCCTGCAGCCCTGATCTCGTACCTTTCGTATCTATTTCGCCCTATGGAAGATGCACTCCACGGGAAGCAGTACATAGATGACGGGGAAGTTATGGATCCAGCAAGACTTTGGCTCCGACCGTAGACCGTAGAATGATACTATGCTGGTATGCAGTTGCTCCCAATAAAGTGGCGTAAGGCCGTCGCATTGACTGAAGATTATTGAAAAATAAGGCTTTTTAGCCAAGCTGAGTTCTGAAAAAACCAAACTGCTTCCGGAAAAAAGACATATACACTACTGGCCATTAAAATTGATACACCGAGAAGAAAAGCAGATGATAAAAGGGTATTCATCGACAAATATATTATACTAGAACTGACATGAGATTACATTTTCACGCAATTTGTGTTCATAGATCCTGAGAAATCAGTACCCAGAACAACCACCTCTGGCCGTAATAAGGGCCTTGATACGCCTGGGCATTGATTCAAACAGAGCTTGCATGGCGTGTACAGGTACAGCTGCCTATGCAGCTTCAACATGATACCACAGTTCATCAAGAGTAGTGACTGGCGTATTGTTACGAGCCAGTTGCTCAGCCACCATTGACCAGATGTTTTTAATTGGTGAGAGATCTGGAGAATGTGTTGTCCAGGGCAGCAGTCGAACGTTTTCTGTATGCAGAAAGGCCCATACAGGATCTGCAACATGCGGTCGTACATTATCCTGCTGAAATGTAGGGTTTCGCAGGGATAGAATAAAGCGTAGAGCCATGGGTCGTAACAAATCTGAAATGTAACGTCCACTGTTCAAAGTGGCGTCAATGCGAACAAGAGATGACCGAGACGTGTAATCAATGGCACCTCATACCATCACGCCGGGTGATACGCCAGTATGGCGATGACGAGTACACGCTTCCAATGTGCGTTCACCGCGATGTCGCCAAAAAAGGATGCGACCATCATGATGCTGTAAACAGAACCTAGATTCATCCGAAAAAATAACGTTTTGCCATTCGTGAATCCAGGTTCGTCGTTGAGTACACCATCGCAGGCGCTCCTGTCGGTGATGCAGCTTCAAGGGTATCCGCAGCCATGGCCTCCGAGCTGATAGTCCATGCTGCTGCAGACGTCGTCGAAGTGTTCGTGCAGATGGTTGTTGTCTTGCAAACGTCCCCATCTGTTGACTCATGGATCGAGACGTGGCTGCACGATCCGTTACAACCATGCGGATAAGATGCCTGTCATCTCGATTGCTAGTGATACGAGGCCATTGGGATCTAGTACGGCGTTCCGTATTACCCTCCTGAACCCACCGATTCCATATTCTGCTCACAGTTATTGGATCTCGACCAACGCGAGCGGCAATGTCACGATACGGTAAACCGCAGTCGCGATAGGCTACTATCCGACCTTTATCAAAGTCGGAAACGTGATGGTACGCATTTCTCCTCCTTACATGAGGCATCGCAGCAACGTTCCACTAGGCAACGCCTGTCAGCTGCTGCTTGTGTATGAGAAATCGGTTGGAAACTTTCCTCATGTCAGCACGTTGTAGGTGTCACCACCGGCACCAGTCTTGTATGAATGCTCTGAAAAGCTAATCATTTGCATACCACGGCATCTTCCTCCTGTCGGTTAAATTTCGCGTCTGTAGCACGTCATCTTCGTGGTGTAGCAATTTTAATGGCCAGTTCTGAATGTTGCGTTACGTATTGAACGCCCTTTGTATAAAACAGCTATATTTAACACAGTTTGTCACATTTGGACTCATATTTCACTTCTATCTGGGAGAATTTCGGCCAGCGCTTTCACCTGAATTCTAAGAAATTTCGGGATTCCGCCAATAAATCTTTGGAGTGTCGAAAAAAACACTGTCCATGCATCTATCTGATGTTTTGCACCATGTGACCGTACAGACAGGGCTATATGTATCTATGGCACTGGCCTCGAAAGTCCTTCCTACTTTTAAAGTATTTAAAGTCAATATCAAGATACCATCTATATACTTTAACTCAACCCAAAAATAGTAGTGATAAGTTACATTCGCAGTACAGATTCATTATACATATAATTAGTCAACGATACACCAAATCTGCCTCGGATTGCTCCAGACGTTTTTGAGTTACGCTTTTATATGCCGCCTTTGCATCCCCACATTAATCTGTAGTGGTGCTAGTGGTGTTTTATTGGCGTGGTATATTTTTCCAGGTAGCAAGAGATAATGTCCCAGATTATGTAGGAATTCCCTTAGGCGTCACAGAAATAAACTCATACGTCACAGTGCTTGTGATCCTTTCCCATGAAACGTCCCCCTAGAAAAATTTATGAATGACTGTGCTTATAAACCTCTTACATTATTTGATTTTCAAACAGCTGAGTAGAACTGAACGTACTCAGACATTTCTCTCTTTACTTATTCTGATCAACATTAAACTGACACACAATATTTTTAGCGCAACGCAATCTGACTTTCAATAATCCCTACAAAAGAATGGCCCTGACTAACAATTACCTATACCTTTCATGAATCACTTACCTCACAAAAATCTTCGTTACTCGAACTACTGCAATACAGCGAGCGCCACTACTGCCAGCTAAATAAAAGATTCTAACTACTGAAGTCACTAACTACTGATAGACATAGCAAATGAAAGATTTTGATAGAGAACAACCAATGTATTTACCTTAAAAGTGTTCAAAAGTCATTATATATATATATATATATATATATATATATATATATATATATATATATATATATATATGTTCATGACATCCAGTCTTACAAATATACTCTCTCTGATGGACACATGTCCAAATCATCCGCTCTCAAAACTCCGCCATCTCACTCCCCACATCCACCACTGCGGGCGGTTCTACTCCAACTGCGCAACGCTACGTGCTGTTAACATCCAACTGTCCAACAAAGTAAACCAGCCAAATACTGCACACAGCACAGTCAGTGATTTTCATACAGAGCGCTACATGGCGGTGGCGTTACCAATATAAGAACCTAAACAGCCTACTTACATAGCCCCCATGCTCCCCACAAAAATTTAACAAATGGTTTTGGGCAGTGACCTATACAGATTTGAAAAAAATTTTCATGATTACAGTAACAAAGATATCAAATGCACACACTTGTTGATACAATGTTGATCAAAAGAAAAAGCTGTTCTCATAAAGATAGTCCTGATCATTTATCACAATAGTAATTACAGTTTTTTTCACAAAGTTTCATTAGTAAAAGAAAATGCACACGGAAGTAGTGGATTTGCACGTAGTCTTGAAGAAGTAGTGTTGTCCTTCAAACAGAAAGACAGTGCTGACTCTTGACATGCAGACAGGTAATGGGCCACAACAGAGCCAACCCACAGCAGAGTCAGTCGAAGTTTTGAAGAATCTTGGTAGGTAGGTCATCACAGAGCAGACCCACTGTAATCCTTGTAGAAATAATGGTATTGGTGGGCCATCAAAAATGCAGACCCACTGTAGACCTTGCAGAGACGGCCAGTAGCCATCTGTTGCTACTGTGCGGGTGCACAATCACCATCTAAGGGTCTTGCAGACAATATAGCAAGTCCATAAACCACCACTCGTGCACTCACAAACTTTCTGGTACGTCCTTAGAACCAGCAATGCTGTTAACCAGTCTTTTGCTGAATTATCAACACACATGCAAACACTAACAGTCCCAACTTCTCATCTGATGTGCATATACTATGACCAACAGAAACATGTGCAGTGAAATGTAACTTAATTTGGAGAACTGGTGTCTATACAATTATAAATTTGCAACATAAGAATACAATTACAAAGGTACAAAATACATCATTAAAAAACATAACAGTACAGATAACATTTGTAGTAACACAGGCTTTGCAAAAGAATAGAAATAAACATATACATCAGTGTTACAGGAATTGTGACATAAGTAAATACATAAAAGATAAGAATAGCTTTCGAAAATAATGTCTAAACATCTTTACAAAGTAAATAACATTAATAATGCAAATTATATTTGAGGATAACAGTATTCCTCAGCATAGTGAACGTAGCTTAGTACTAGAAAAATTCTACAACATAAATCTTATTAGCTAAACACAAAGACAGGAAGAACACAAATACACAAGGGTACACAAACACATAGAGGAATAAGGCAAAAGGAAAGGACAGGGTTTGTTTTACTGCAGTATTTTGCAAACAAAACTTTCTTTACTTCTTGGAGACCTCCCTTCATTCATCATTATTCCCAAAAAGTCCTATCTATACCTGCTTTCTGTATTCCATTCATATCTTCCCGAATAATTATTCTTCATTGTACAGTACCTTTTCTTTTTACAAACTTTTTTTGTATAACTTCTCAATGCATTCTTTCCCTATCCTCTATAGTTAGTTTCTTATATAGTCTACCCCCTCTTAAGCTAACTTAAATCTACTGAGCTCAGATACATAAACTAAGGGATGAGGCAATGCAGCAGCACAAAACAGTAAACATAAACAGCAATGACAAAAATTGCAAATTGGCAAAGCAAGCAGCAATATAGAAATAAGCAAAGCAAATGCAACATTACAACTAATATGAGGCAATGAGCAGCAACAAGAAAAATTAATCCATAGTATAACTGCCTTAACAGAGTAATACAAAGTGAAATTCAGTAGCACTATGCCTGGCAAACAGCAGCAGCAAATGCAATAACTTACATGTGAACATGAAAAAGGTCAAGCAGAAAAAATATTAGAGTAAAGATGGCCATGTCTAATACCTATGTCACATCTTAACACTAGAGTGATGCATCACGATAACTTACTCCAGCAGACAAGTTACCAAATCATTAAAAAAATTATTTATGCAATTCCTGTGATGGGAAATGTCTATTTGCGTTCTCTTTTTTTTGGAGAAAGTAGATCATAAAATTATTGTTTAATGGATCTGTAGACAGAAAATACTTACATTAGTGCATCTATTAAATTTTATTATAACCAATGCTGCAGTGCAGCTAGAAACTAGATATTAAAAAAAATAGGCAAATATATATATAAAGCAAAACATGAAACATCATTCAGTAGTCATATGGCATTTCATAAGGCAGTAAAAAAATCTCTCAACTAGAAAGACAGTACTCATAATCGGGTGTATAGCCATAAAATATTTCTCATCATTTCATCTGAGTAAATGTCAGAGAGTATGAGCTCAAAACTGTAATCATATGTTTTGGGCATGAGCGCGTCTTATTTGAAATGCTTTCTACAACGAAATGCCAATAGCGAGGTTAATGGTCTCTTTTTTTCTGCACCTAATGGCTTTTTCTCCAGCCAACTGGCACAGCTGGGCGCCACACTACTTTACGTCAAGGTCACTTAGCTTTCTTACCGAAATATTCACGACAGCAGTTTGCACTACAGTGACAGTCTCACATAAAAAAATTTCACAGGTCGAGAATTTGCGTTACAAATGTGTAGAAACCATTCCCTATGAATATAACAGTCTCCAATAAATTTTCGCTGGCATTGTGATACATTCACGCATGTACACACATTTCATAACTCTTAAAGTACGATTCTTGGCTTCCAACATCCTTTTTCACAAATCAGAGTCCCTAACCACTACTCATTATTCCTTACCTTATTACACATATACACATTCGTCACACTTCTTCAATATTTCATCATAATAAATATGTAACATAATCAAGACCCTCATATAGCATCAGCATATTAATCATAAACATACCTCAACAGAATAATACACATCATCATCATAATAATAACATCATAGCACATGAATCAAATCTCAAAATCGTCGTAGCTTCCTCCAATAATTTCAAAAAATAAAAAAATTCTCTGCTCATTTCAACAGTGTCATCTACCTCAAACATTCTTTAAAAATCAGGATCCCATACCAAATACGTCATTCAAAGCTCTCATAGTATCACAATGGTTCCGAAAAAATATGAACAGTTCACAAAGTACAGACAAAATACAATTTATAAGTGTGATGTTATCCAACTGTATAATTGCGTAAACATGTGTCACTGATATAGTAAAAAAACGTTTCTTTCTCTGTTAAATAATCAAATAGCTGTGCAATTCTGTGTTAGAGAAATATGGTACCGATGTGTAAAGATGTATAAGCAAATACCATATTAGCTAGGGCTCCTTATGCTTGCCAAACACATGGTACACAAAGTAAGCGTGTACCCCCTTGGGGATTAATGTAATTATACCCACAGGTGTTGCAGATTACAGCAATGGAATGAAATGTATCATGGAAAACCTTTGTATCTTTGTATTTCAAAAATCTTTAAACATAAATGTTTTAAGTACAAAATTAAGCACTCAAATACGTGTCTTTTAGCGTTAAATGTGCGTCTTGCTGTAAGATAATTCTGTGGAAGTGTCGTAGTTATTGTCCTCCATAAGCTAAGTTCTGCAGAAGTCAATGTACTTACCTCATCATAAACAAAAGTGAAATGCTATGCGTGTAGATATCGTAGTTATTAGCGTGATCAAGAAAGTACTATACTGTAACGTATTGTTGTGCTATGAAAAAGGCTGTCTCGTTGTACCTATACCACGGAAGTTACTACTAAAACATGTTTTACTTTCCAGAAGAATTCAAAAAAACTGGGCAGATATAAAACAGATACAGCACAAAAGCAACAATGTAAATTGTGTCACACATTAGTATCGTCGTGATATAATCGACTAGCTGTCAAAGAAACCATATACTAAGTCATCTTTAATCTCACAGAAAGTACTTCAAATAAAGAATGTCTTTTCAAGTAAACCAAAATGTTGCATTATACTCTCATTAGTAGTATATGTTGTAAGTATGTAAGCCTTATAGTCGTTACATAATCATGCAACTAACAAGCAAGAATGTACACACAAAATAACACTGTGTCCTCTGTTCACTATAACAATGCATTCGTAATGTCTGTTTAAATATGTTCCCTAGGTTCTAGACTGGATAGTTAACTTCAAAACGTTGTTGCATGTTAACAGTTTCCAAGTGTCACAAAGAGTAATAGTAACATGAAGTGAAAAATTTTATGGCAAAGACCAAGTTAAAAAGCAGATTACCTTTCAATAAACGGTTTTACATGTGAAATGTGGTGCAATCATTTACTCTTCCTAGTACGCAGGGTTTCAACTTCAACGCAACTATCATGCGGTATACGTCAGTATAAGGTATCAGGTAAAAGGTATCAGATAGATTATATAATGGTAAGACAGAGATTTAGGAACCAGGTTTTAAATTGCAAGACATTTCCAGGGGCAGACGTGGACTCTGACCACAATCTATTAGTTATGACCTGTAGATTAAAACTGAAGAAACTGCAAAAAGGTGGGAATTTAAGGAGATGGGACCTGGATAAACTGAAAGAACCAGAGGTTGTACAGAGTTTCAGGGAGAGCATAAGGGAACAATTAATAGGAATGGGGGAAAGAAATACAGTAGAAGAAGAATGGGTAGCTTTGAGGGATGAAATAGTGAAGGCAGCAGAGGATCAAGTAGGTAAAAAGACGAGGGCTAGTAGAAATCCTTGGGTAACAGAAGAAATATTGAATTTAATTGATGAAAGGAGAAAATATAAAAATGCAGTAAATGAAGCAGGCAAAAAGGAATACAAACGTCTCAAAAATGAGATCGACAGGAAGTGCAAAATGGCTAAGAAGGGATGGCTAGAGGACAAATGTAAGAATGTAGAAGCTTATCTCACTAGGGGTAAGATAGATACTGCCTACAGGAAAATTAAAGAGACCTTTGGAGATAAGAGAACCACTTGTATGAACATAAACAGCTCAGATGGAAACCCAGTTCTAACCAAAGACGGGAAAGCAGAAAGGTGGAAGGAGTATATAGAGGGTCTATACAAGGGCGATGTACTTGAGGACAAAATTATGGAAATGGAAGAGGATGTAGATGAAGATGAAATGGGAGATACGACACTGCGTGAAGAGTTTGACAGAGCACTGAAGTCGAAACAAGGCCCACGGAGTAGACAACATTCCATTGGAACTACTGACGGCCTTGGGAGAGCCAGTCCTGACAAAACTCTACCATCTGGTGAGCAAGATGTATGAAACAGACGAAATACCCTCAGACTGCAAGAAGAATATAATAATTGCAATCCCAAAGAAAGGAGGTGTTGACAGATGTGAAAATTTCCGAACAATCAGTTTAATAAGCCACAGCTGCAAAATACTAACACGAATTCCATACAGACGAATGGAAAAACTAGTAGAAGCCGACCTCGGGGAACATCAGTTGGATTCCGTAGAAATACTGGAACACGTGAGGCAATACTGACGTTACGACTTATCTTAGAAGGAAGGTTAAGGAAAGGCAAACCTACGTTTCTAGCATTTGTAGACTTAGAGAAAGCTTTTGACAATGTTGACTGGAATACTCTCTTTCAAATTCTAAAGGTGGCAGGGGTAAAACACAGGGAGCGAAAGGCTATTTACAATTTGTACAGAAACCAGTTGGCAGTTATAAGAGTCGAGGGACATGAAAGGGAAGCAGTGGTTGGGAAGGGAGTTAGACAGGGTTGTAGCCTCTCCCCGATGCTATTCAATCTGTACATTGAGCAAGCAGTAAAGGCAATAAAAGAAAAATTCGGAGTAGGTATTAAAATCCATGGAGAAGAAATAAAAACTTTGAGGTTCGCCGATGACATTGTGATTCTGTCAGAGACAGCGAAGGACTTGGAAGAGCAGTTGAACGGAATGGATGGTGTCTTGAAGGGAGGATATAAGATGAACATCAACAAAAGCAAAACGAGGATAATGGAATGTAGTCGAATTAAGTTGGGTGATGTTGAGGGTATTAGATTAGGAAATGAGACACTTAAAGTAGTAAACGAGTTTTGCTATTTGGGGAGCAAAATAACTGATGATGGTCGAAGTAGAGAGGATATAAAATGTAGACTGGCAATGGCAAGGAAAGCGTCTCTGAAGAAGAGAAATTTGTTAACATCGAGTATAGATTTAAGTGTCAGGAAGTCATTTCTGAAAGTATTTGTATGGAGTGTAGCCATGTATGGAAGTGAAACATGGACAGTAAATAGTTTGGACAAGAAGAGAATAGAAGCTTTCGAAATGTGGTGCTACAGAAGAATGCTGAAGGTTAGATGGGTAGACCACATAACTAATAAGGAAGTATTGAGTAGGATTGGGGAGAAGAGAAGTTTGTGGCACAACTTGACCAGAAGAAGGGATCGGTTGGTAGGACATGTTCTGAGGCATCAAGGGATCACCAATTTAGTATTGGAGGGCAGCGTGGAGGGTAAAAATCGTGGAGGGAGACCAAAAGATGAATACACTAAGCAGATTCAGAAGGATGTAGGTTGCAGTAGGTACTGGGATATGAAGAAACTTGCACAGGATAGAGTAGCATGGAGAGCTGCATCAAACCAGTCTCAGGACTGAAGACCACAACAACAACAACGTCAGTAAAGAATACTGGAATTTTTCTCAAGGTTAGCTTATGTTATTTTCCTCAAGCTGAGTCGGCGCACGTGGCTGCATGCGGTGCGGGTCATTTTCTGTCCCTTTGTTGGCACGTGTCGTTATTGGGATTAGGAGACCTAACTTCTACATATTCACCTTGTCGAGAGGGCCCTGCCCTGTTTGAATCCCGTCAGTTCTGATGAAATTAAGGTCTGTTGTTACGATTATATCGTCTGTCGTCATGTCGGTAGTTGCTGTATTTTTTTTTTTTGTCGGTCACGTGGTGGAGAATTTTTCCCTGAATCGTAACTGCGCGCTGAATTGTTGCGTCTGAAGTTATTCTGCCTACCTTGATAACTGTCTGTTTCTCTGATTGTCGCTGTCATAGTCATGACTGGGGAGAGGTGATCTTTCCCTGTAATTATTACTACTCGCCAACGGTTGTCATACGGGTGGTGTCTGTTTTGGTCACGAATTGCATTGTAAGAATAGCCTTGTCATGTCCAGTAATTATTTCTGTCATTGCAGAATTGTGACAGATGTGACCTGTAATTGTTGTGTTCCTGTTTTCGCGTTCCGCGAATGTCAGTGTCAATTTTCAATTCTTGTAATAGTCCCCGAAATGCTTCAATGTCGTCTTTGCAACGACCTGCCAAAATAATATGTCGTAAATGTTTAGGCAATTAGATTAAGCAAATGCGGATGAGTTCTGAGGAGCTATAGGGGCTTGAAAGATACTGACTCTTATGTAACGTGTCTTCGAAATATTTGACAAGACTGAATAATTCAGATTGTTCGAAATATTTCATCATTATAATACTATGTTTTATTCGGTCTTGTGTAGCTCGAGACCAATATGCTGAGAGGAAGACATGATAAAATTCTCCTTTACTGTGACAATCGTGAATGACTGATCGCATTCTTACAGCTGGTTCATTATCTAAATAGCCACACATGAATTCTAACCTGTGCTCTAATGACCAGTTGGGAGGAAAACAATGAGAGAATTGATGAAGCCATGCTCGTGGATGAATGTCGTTGCCAGAATTCTTAAATGTTTTGAATTTACGTGTAGTAATGAACAGCTTATAGTCAAAATCGTCATGTTGGCGAGTCGCATATCGGTCGTTGTTACTTCGTTTCGGCGGTTCCATCTCAAAATTCAGTGCGCCTTGCCGATTTCTTTCATAATTTCCGAAACGCCCTGTGTTATTATTTTGTGGCTGTGCTGTATTTCTATGTCCCTCTTCCCGTATTGGAGCGCGAGTGTCCTCTGAAATATGTAATTCTTGTATTACATGTGTCAACTGATCTTGTACTTCCCGGATTTCTCTTTTGTACTATGTATTGAGTTGATTTTGATTTTGTTTGAATTTTCTAATTTGTTCATACTCTCCTGTGTCAGTGAAGGCTACGGGTCTTGTGTCATTCAGATCGTCGTCTACCTTTTTAGATAAGTTAGTGAACTGATCCGAAAGTTCGGCTACGTTCTCCGATAGTGAACTGATTTCCTCAGTGTGTTTTTCTGAACCAAGTTTCAGAGTGTCCATTTGCGTTGAAAGCGTATCTACTGTGTCCTTTTAAGTTTTCCTGAGTTTTTGCATGTCGCGTAACCGAATCAGTAGATGCAACTGAGTCAGTTTTAGCTTGCAAGGTTTCGTAATTTTCATGAACAATAGTTTGCAGTTCTTTTATGGCTGCTTTCGTGATTCTTTAATGCATTTTCATGACGCGAAAAAATAGGTTGTAAATCCTCACAAATTTGTGTTTTTACGTCATTACAGACTTTTTGACATTTCGATTCGATTTTAAGTAACTCAACAGTTAACTCTTAACGTGTTTGTTCAAGCGTTTGTTCCATTGAGTCTCACGTTTGAAGCTGTTGCTGTGTTTGTCTCTGATTTTGTTCTATTGTGTCTAACTTTTGAAGCTTTTGTGCCATTTGTTGCATTAATTGTAATAACAATGCACTGGTGTCTAAAACATGTTCCTCAGTGCTATTCGGCAGTGCATTTGAACCGGCAATATTTTCATTTTGAAAAGCAGAAATCTGTCTTGACTTATTTGAGAAAACGGTGAGGGCGCAAAACTTGAATCTACAGTATTTGCAAGATTGTGTCCTGTCATTTCGGATTCCCGAGGCGAGCTTTTGCCGAACGATCGATCGATAATGCTTCCCTGTTCACTAATTGTTTCACTGTCTACATTAATATTTGCCGCCCTTTCCATTTCCCTATGGAGAATTACCAAATTACTACTTTGAATGTTTGTTAATTCATTACACGGTGGTGCTGATAGGCTACACTCGTCGTCACTATCATTCCTCAATTTTTTGGAGCCCAGTGTTACGTTTTTCACACGCCATAATTATAACGTATTTCACACGATAACAAGAAAAGCACATTTGAAGAGCAAAAATAAGAAGACACATTAACATAGTACTGAAAATAATATCTAGTTAATTGCAAGCGCAGCTGCGAAATACTTGGTGCAAATCTACATGCATGCCACAACTGTTTTACTGTACAACAATGAAAACTACAACTACAAAGGAAATTCTCTCTATAATTACGCGCTAGCAATAAACAATAGCTACACTAATTACACAACCTACAAGAAAAAATCAGAAGATTCCAGTGAGGTATCCTCGGCTAAGGGTCGACATATGAAACGTCCCCATAGAAAAATTTATGAATGACTGTGCTGATAAACCTCTTACATTATTTGATTTTCAAACAGCTGCGCTGAACTGAAAGTACTCAGACATTTCTCTCTTTACTTATTCTGATCAACACTAAACTGACACGCAAGATTTTTAGCGCAACGCAATCTGACTTTCAAAAATCCCTACAAAAGAATAGCCCTGACTAACAATAACCTATACCTTTCTTGAATCACTTACCCCACAAAAATCTTCGTTACTCGAACTACTGCAATACAGCGAGCGCCACTACTGCCAGCTAAATAAAAGATTCTAACTACTGAAGTCACTAACTACTTATAGACATAGTTAGCAAATGAACGACTATGATTGAGAACAAACTATGTATTTACCTTAATAGTGTTCTAAAGTCATATTATATATATCAGTTCATGACATCCAGTCTTACAAATTTACTCTCTCTCATGGACACACGTCCAGATCATCCACTCTCAAAACTCCGTCAT
This sequence comes from Schistocerca piceifrons, assembly GCF_021461385.2. Lineage (NCBI taxonomy): Eukaryota > Metazoa > Arthropoda > Insecta > Orthoptera > Acrididae > Schistocerca > Schistocerca piceifrons. The sequence continues at coordinate 121,458,817 of NC_060144.1, forward strand.
CTCACTCCCCACATCCACCACTGCTGGCGGCTCACCTCCAACTGCGCAACGCTACGCGCTGTTAACATCCAACTGCCCAACACTACAATAGCAAATTCCAAAAATGCAAACCAGCCAAAGACTGCACACAGCACAGTCAGTGATTTTCATACAGAGCGCTACGTGGCGTTACCAACATAAAAACCTAAACAGACTACTTACAGTAATATCGATTGTTACGAAATATTTTGTCATATTACTTCTTCTCTGAACCATACTAATCCCTAATGGTGGTTGGGGATGCAAATAATTATGCTAACAGTGAGTCATACATGTACTAAATTTGAGTGAAAGTACTCCATATGTTCATGAGTTAATGTTCTATGTTATCTCCTTTTCACCTCTACCCCTATGTGTGGTAGGTGGTTCTTAAACCCATAGAACCCTTGGCGGGTGGGCATACAACAACTCATCAAACTTTCATCGTCATCGTATGAATGGTATAGATAAACACAGAAGAGGAGCAAACAAACAAATACTCACTTCCATGTATTAAGCTACTGAATGGTATTTAAGAATCAATGCAACAATATACATTTGATGTACTGAAAGAAGTAGTTTACCATATTCAAAACTCGGAAATGGACTGCCAAAGATGACATTAAGCAATATGAACTTTAGTACTCCGCGCCATGGAGTTAAAATCTTGCTAGTTCTTTCCTAACTATTTAGTCGTGAAGAAAAATTAGATTACAAATATTTAGCATCAAAAAACATAATTTAAATGTTGCCTTCGAAAACACCTTTAGCTTTGTTGCCTGTTTTTAATAAAAGGATATCCTAGATTAATTGGTCGCATCGAAGACAGTACACGTTCTAGTAGTTATCGTAGTGACATTTGGTGTGTTTTACTGTTCAGCAACAAGAACTTTATTTTCTACTCCCTTTACGTTATGTAAAGAGAAAGTAATGGCAGCTTAAAATAGAATTGAACCATCCTTCCATCTACCTCGGTATTTTCCTATACATGTTGTGAATTAAAACCCCATCCAGTTTCTCTGTCTGAAAATTATGGCTAAGCTCAGGAAATAATGTAAGAAGTTTGATAATATGTTCATTAATAGATAGAATAATTCACGAGGAAGATTTGTGTGTATCACTACGTATTATAAACAAGTCGTCGGCCCATAAATACTTTGTTTTAACCTCGCGACCCCGGGGCGTCACTAGTTCAGAACTAAGACCATCGAAGTGACTTTAAAAGAATTTTGAGAAGGAATCCTCAGAACGAAAGCTGTGAGTCACGAAAAGCACAGTGAATAACGCAGACTCGTAGTACCTCACGTGCTAGCTGCAATCGCGGTCACATGACGTGTATCTCTGATGAAGGCTGCGAAGAAACCCTCGCGCTACTGTAGCAAAGGGAACCTGTTTTAGAAATGCAGTCGTGCTGGCTCGGACACGATCACAGACGTGTTTCTCCTTCACGGATCAAAAGACCAGTCCGTAACTTCATGTCAGCCGCTGCACGCTTAGTTTCCAAACTTGTTTTTATTTTCAGCCATGCACCACATTCGAAACATCGAGACAATCAACGAGGAACTATAATCCAATATCTGCCTCGTTTCGCTGCCCATAGAATTTTAGAAAATAACTGGTCATCTACACTTACCGTGTTCATCATACATATATATCAAAAAAATTTTGCATCACCTCGGTTCCGAGAGTTCTGGAACGTGTACAGAAAGTTGGAATAGAGTCGAAAATAATCCTTTTTGCCCTTATTACTGCTCATGAAAACCACACATTGCATGTTGTACCATCATACAGCGAGACCTTCAGAGGTAGTGGTCCAGATTGCTGTACACACCTGTACCTGTAATACCCAGTAGCACGTCCTCCTGCATTGATGGATACCTGTTTTCGTCGTGGCATACTATCCATAAGTTCACTGTTGGTCCAGATTGTCCCACTCCTCAATGTCGATTCGGCGTAGATTCCTCAGAGTGATTGGTGGGTCACATCTTCCATAAACAGTCCTTTTCAACGTATCCCAGGCATGTTCGATAGGGTTCATGTCTGGAGAACGCGCTGGCCACTCTAGTCGAGCGATGTCGTTATTCTGGAGGACGTCATTTTTAAGCTGTCATCCATGAAGACGAATACCTCGCTAATATGCTGCCGATATGGTTGCACTATCGGTCAGAGGATGGGATTCACGTAGCGTACAGCCGTTACGGCGCCTGCCATGACCACCAACAGCGTACGTCTGCCCCACATAATGTCACCCCAAAACAGCAGGGAACCTCCACCTTGCTGCACTCGGTGGACAGTGTGTCTAAGGCGTTCAGCCTGACCGGTTGGCCTCCGAACACATCTCCGACGATTGTCAGGTTGAAGGTGTATGCGACACTCATCGGTGAAAACAACGTGATGCCAATCCTGAGCGGTCCAGTCAGCATGATGTTGGCCCATCTGTACCGCGCTGCAAGGTGCCGCTGTTGCAAAGATGGACCTCGCCATGGACGTCGGGAGTGAAGTTGCGCATCATGCTGCATATTTGCGCGGTTTCAGTCTTAACATGACGCCCTATGGCACCACGACAAGCATTATTTCAATATGGTGGCGTTGCTGTCACGGTTCCTAATCCGTAGGTAGCGGTCACGCACTACAGTAGTAGCCCTTGGACGGCCCGAGCGAGTCTTTTCCTCTACAGTTCCTGTCTCTCTGTCTCCTCCATGTCCTAATATCGCTTTGCTTCACTCCGAGACGCCTGGACAATTCCCTCGTTGAGAGCCCTTTCATGACACAAAGTAAGAATGTGGACGCGATCGAACTGCGGTATTGACCTACAGACAACACGAGCCATGAACTTCCTTCCTGGAGGAATGACTGGAACTGATCGGCTGTCGGACCCCCTCCATCTAACAGGCGCTGCTCATGCATGTTTGTTTACATCTTCGGGCAGGTTTAGTGACAGCTCTGAACAGTCTAAGGGACTGTGTATGTGATACAATATCCACAGTCAATGTTTGTCTTCAGGAGTTCTGGGAACCAGGGTAATGCAAAACATTTTTTGATGTGTGTATTATATCCTGGGGAAGAGAAACTGAAGGAACCATAAATGTGCTATTTTAACGCTCTGCATTGTTTTTAGGAAATTCAAACGAGAATGAAAGTTTATTCAGGACGTTAGATGACAACGGCAATAATTTCTGAGTTCGGACTGTATGTGGAGTCTGTGCTTGAGTTAGTGGTCAGGGAACGATAAAAATGCTGGGCGTCAAGGAGGAATTGTTTGTTTCTATATTTCGTACCTTACTTGGTTAGGAGAGAAGCACTGAAGTACTGGGGCACGTCCACCCTACGGTAATACAACGGCAGCTTAAAGTGCACTTAGAGTGCATACAGATATTGTTGTTATACCCGCAGCCAAAGGCAATGCTACAGTTCTGTTGAACAAGCAGGATTATGTTCAAGTGATACAGCGTTTACTGATTCAACGAATCGCGGGATTAGTGCTAACCATAGATAAATTGTTGAGAGAATGACCAACAATATCCCGAAGAAAACTTCCTCGTCGCAGGGGTATATCAAGTGTCTTTAATCTGATTCTCCTACCGCCCCTGGATATGGCCTGTCGAAGATGCGCAAGGAAACGTTTCACCTGAGAGCGACTGTGATTAACATTAGTGTTCCGACCTATCTTTTAGCAAAACGCCTTGCTAATCCGTTGAGTCAACTGGTAGGGTGGTACGAGCTCCTTAAGGACTTGTTGGCTTTCTTAAGAACTCGTCGTATTTCTTACGTCTATTATATGCCTTTGAATGACTATGATATATTACTAAGTTGTGATGTGGTGCCTCTTTCCACTCGCGTTGCTTTGTCTGTTTCGTTATAATTAATTAAGGTTCGCTTTAGTATTGCATTAGCAAACCTATGATGCCATTTGTTAACTTAAACTCACATTTAATTCAATGAGCAGTTCCATGGCCTTGCAGATGGAGCTCCAATGCGAAGGAATTTTAAGACTTCTGTATTCAATCCACCCGAATATTCGTTTCGCGATAAGGGGAAAAAGGATGGTAGCCTTCATTCGTTGATGTGTTGGTCAAGAGGAAAATTGATGTTAAGTTGGGACATGCCATTTGCGGGCCGTCTACTCACACTCACTTTTGTCGGCTCAGAGCGAAGGGGTGCTTCGTATCTAGGTTCACAGGCCCACGTCATCAGAGAGTTTGTCCCCTGAGTTAGCCTTCCTGAGGTCATCTTTCATCATGCGGTGACCACTAACGTGGTACTCTCTTATAGAGAAGCCGGCATGGTGCCTGTAGTTTTCTACTGCGACGCAATTTCTGTGTCGCATCCGCAACTGAACTGTGCGAGCGTTACAGTCAACGGGAAGTGGTGAACCATGTTAAAGCTACTGAACAGCCATTAGCGGTTACATGCAGCGACTGCTACTGTGATAGTGTGTTCCAGAGAACCCCGCATGGAGCCTGTAGTTTTCAATTTCGATGCAATGTCTGTGTCGCATCCTCACTGGGAGGAAGACAGGTTACAGTAAACTGGCTGTGATGCATCAGATTGAAGTAACTGCACTCAGGAGAGGTTCCATGAGCCCAACGCAGCCGTGTTAGTCTCTTGGAGATAAATCGGCATGGAGCCTGTAGATTTCAACCTCGACCCAATATCTTTTGGCATCCTCAATGGAAAAGTCTGGGGGTTGCAGTAAAAGGGCGATATTGCATCGGATTCAACCCACTGCACTCCCAGGAGGAATTCCGTGGGGCGATCTCTGCTGTGCTACTTTCTAGTAGTGAGATCAGGATGGAGCTACTAAATTCCAATCCCGACGAAAAATATGTGTCGCATCGTCATTTACCGGATGCGAAGAATCAGTTGTGCATCGGATACATGCCACAGCTCTTCCAGGAGAGGTTACTTGCGGTGCCGCATTGGTGTACACCTCTTGAAGAGAAGTCTGATTGGAGCCTGTAGTTTTCGATCGCGACACAATTTCTTTTGGCATCCTCACTGGAACAGTCTTGGGGTTACATTAAAAGGGCAGCATTGCATCGGATTCTGGCCACTGCACTCCCAGGAGAAATTAAATGGGCGATCTCTGCTGTGCTACTGTCTACTAGTGAGGTCAGCAAGGAGCGAGTAGATTCCAATCCCGACGAAAAATATGTGTCGAATCGTCATTTATAGTGTGCGAAGGTTACAGTAAAGAGTCAGTGGTGCATCGGATACATAGCACAGCTCTACCAGATCTAACAACCCTACCACAACAAAGGTCAGCATTCAATAACGATTGTGGTGTTGCTCACGCTGCTAAATACTGCATTTTCGGGCAACATCAGTCATATTATGTGGCAGGTGACACTATCGCACAGTTAATAGTCATTTCATGTAATAATGAAAAACCTAGGCACTCATCTTTTTGTGTTCCCCGCGCTGGTCTCGTCGTAAAATCATGGCTCATTTGTTGAAAATCTAGGTTGCTATAATTCCAAGCTCGGATGCAAAGAGGCCTAGGTTTTATTCTGCTATATTCAAAGGTTTTTTAGATGCGCTTCACAAATCATTCTTGAAGATTACACTTTTGCTGGACAATGGTGATGTAAAAAAATAATCAGCACTCCGAAATTAAGTTACACTTCCTTTTAATTGCTTTTATTGCAATTTCACGTAAACACTAAACATGACTTCACAATACAAAACATACTTGAAAGCATCTCTCTCACAGTCACTGTTAAAATTCACATTTTATAAGCGGACTCCGTTATGCGTCTTTCCAACATGTCGTCCAACACTTGACTTTCTCCAGGTCCGACTCTGTAACAACTCACCAACTAACTAACTATCGCTTACGCGCCCAAAAATCTCAGTTACTAGTACGTCCAAGATCATAGTGACAAAAGAAAGAATACACATACGAATAATATAATTGCAATATAAACATATCGATGTATCACAAATGAAATCAAATCTGAATGCTGTCTCAGAAATATGTCAACAACTTTGTAGAAACACAGTAGAATATTACTGGTATCGAGAGGTTCAGGTGAGGTGCCGTAATGGTTACGTGATTCGAGTACCATTACAACCCCCCCCCCCCCCCCCCCACACACACACACAGACAATTCCATGCACAAGCTGGATGGGATTGGGTGCCCCAAACAGCGAAATAACAAGGTAGTAAGTTACAGTAATCATTATATAGAATAATCTTCGAAACAGGCCATAGAGATTATTGATCCTCAGGGTATAATATTAAAGAAATGAAATGTAATATATTAAAAGTTACTTTAACCCTGTCTTTTCAAACTTGCAACAAGTATTAAATTTTACAAGAGGCCTCCCTTCATTCTCTTTACAACAGTACACATAAATATCAAAACGTAATATGTTAATCTATATCATATTGTATGCAAAGAAAAAGTCATAAAATTTTTGAATCTAATTTACAACTATTTACATGAGTACAGAATATGTCTCCTAGCAATATAATAAGAAAAGTATTAAAATTTTTCAAAAAAGAGTCCAATTGTTATTTTCAGTCCATGATTTATATATAACTCACTGTCCATTTCACCTCTGTAGTTCCTGTTCTCCTAGTTAAGTTTTTCTTCTAATAGCAGGTCCATAGATATTCCCTTTACATAGTTCCTTTTAGCTGGTGGGTTCTTTATCTGAAATTATTACATAGGCTTTACTGTTCAGTTCAGTATAAATTCCTACACAAATATTCAGTGTTATACTGTGTCACCAAGAATGATCAAACACTAGTAGAATGACGTAAAAGAAACAATATGAAAGATTATAATAGTCTAATAATTATGATTCATATTCAATAAAAAAATTATATATTACAACACACATTAAAGTTCTCATTTTCTAACATTACTTTAAAAAAAATCTTGTTTGTGACATGTCATTAGCAAGCTTTTATCATCCATAGGCCTTCAACATTGTGATGTGAATGTAATTGGAATTTTTACTCTACTATAATATGGTATGATAGTATATAAATAAATTTGGAAATTAATTTCAAAGTTATTCAACCAGATACAGTTTACTACATTAACATGGAAATTTGTGACAAAGAAAAGTATTACCAGACCGCATTTAAGAAAACAATTGCTTGTTGATCTGTATTGAAGAGCATGAAGACACGGTACAATTATAGACACTGCAACAAGGGAGGAGCGATACCTCAAAATAAGTGGATGGAAAAGAAAGATAGAAATATTTACCACTGGAGAGTTCAGCCTAGCCCCCTCCCATCAGCAGAAGAAGAAAAATTGAATAGAATCAGTGACTGGCACTAGGATAAGACATAAAAGGGGAGGGCTCAAAATATATAACTGAGAGCAGAATGTCAACAGCCGCCCACCAATATAAAATACAACGCAGACATGGCAGAACAGACGACTGTGATAATCCCCCTACAGTAGCTTAAGAAATCCATCACTGATAAATACTGTCTATCCCAATATTCACCCCCCCCCCCCCCCCCAATACAGACCAATCTAATTGTAGCATAAAAACCTACAATATGACATGTACAATGGAAGAAAAGTGCTCAGGGCTACACTTTCTACAAAAACAGAAGAAATATTATCAAAATGACAAAAGTAGAGGTTGGGATTTTACAACAAGCATCCTCTTAGTTTCATCAACATAATATGCAAAATATCAAAAGGTATCACACTAATCCTAAACATGTTATATAGAAAGACAAAATTAAGAAAAAATGACAATTGTCAGTATCTATGTGCTGCCTCCATAGGCAGACAGAATGGTTCACCAATAAAACACAAAAGAATGATTTAATTCCACAGTGTGGAAAGTCCTCAATTTCATACATCCCAACTGTCAAGTGGGCAAATAAGCAGGCATAGCCTGTTCATATTATTCCAATTTCAGTCTTTTCCAACATATAGGTTCAGAAAATATAATAACAGAAACTAAATGTTTTCAGCATAAATGACATCAGCACATGAAGAAAATAGTAGTAAGCACAATATATGAATCTCAAAATGTTTACCAAAATGTCTAATAACTAACATGAGTAAACTACAACTACAATAGCACATGTCCTACCACACAAAGAAAATAAAATGCAGAAGCAACCATCAAATATTTTCTTACATCTAGCCATACATTCAATGAATAGTAAAAACGTTGAGGTTCACTGATGACATTGTAATTCTCTCAGAGACAGCAAAGGACTTGGAAGAGCAGTTGAACGGAATGGACAGTGTCTTGAAAGGAGGATATAAGATGAACATCAACAAAAGCAAAACGAGGATAATGGAATGTAGCGAATTAAATCAGGTGATGCTGAGGGAATTAGACTAGGAAATGAGACACTTAAAGCAGTAAAGGAGTTTTGCTATTTGGGGAACAAAATAACTGATGATGGTCGAAGTAGAAAGGATATAAAATGTAGACTGACAATGGCAAGGAAAGCGTTTCTGAAGAAGAGAAATTTGTTAACATTGAGTATAGATTTAAGTGTCAGGAAGTCGTTTCTGAAAGTATTTGTATGGAGTGTAGCCATGTATGGAAGTGAAACATGGACGATAAATAGTTTGGACAAGAGAGAATAGAAGCTTTTGAAATGTGGTGCTACAGAAGAATGCTGAAGATTAGATGGGTAGATCACATAACTAATGAGGGGGTATTGAATAGAATTGGGGAGAAGAGGAGTTTCTAGCACAACTTGACAAAAAGAGCGGACCGGTTGGTAGGACATGTTCTGAGGCATCAAGGGATCACAAATTTAGCATTGGAGGGCAGCGTGGAGGGTAAAATTCGTAGAGGGAGACGAAGAGATGAATACACTAAGCAGATTCAGAAGGATATAGGTTGTAGTAAGTACTGGGAGATGAAGAAGCTTGCACAGGATAGAGTAGCATGGAGAGCTGCATCAAACCAGTCTCAGGACTGAGGGACAACAACAACAACAGTATGTTTATTACATGTAATCAAAATAGAAATTACATTAAGTAAGCTTTAGTACCATTATAGTTTCCATATCACATGATAGGAAAAAACTTCATAAACAATATAAAATGTGAAAAATTTTCCTTGTATCCCAGGTTTTTGAGATTCGCAAATTTCGTTCTAGGTATCAGACTTATAAGGTTTCAATTCAGTTACATTCCTCAAACTAAATAATTTCCTTGACTTTGGATAGATCAATCTGTAAGCACTTGGGTGAGGATTTTCTTTCACCTCAAATGGTCCTGTATAAATGTCAAAAAATTTCTTTAATTCTGAAGTCATAAATTTAGATTTTTTTCATTTTAACCAAAACCAATTCACCAATATTAAAGTGTGAAAACCTGCCTTTTGGATCGTTTTTTCTTTCTGTAATCTGCTTGTTTTTTCATGGTATCTTTTACAATTTGTTCTCTCTCCTGGGGTGACAAAATTTGACAAACTGGAAAGTCTATGTGTTCAGTAACAAAGCTAGTGGGTCTTTTGTTAAACATAATTTCGAATGCTGAAAATCCAGTGGATGTATGTTGCAAACTGTTCATTATATCTTCGAAATCATTTACATATTCAATCCAAATTACATGGTTCTTACTACAATATGTTCTGCACAACCTCCCTATCTCTCTCCTGTACTTCGCTGCTGGATTACTGGATGGGTGATAAACTCAAATCATAATATGTCTTATGTTTGCACTTTCAACAAAATTTTCCATACTTTTGATTTAAATTGTGAGCCATTGTCTGACAAAATTGCTTGTTTAGTACCTACCTTATTGAAATAATCACTGGTTAATTTAGATGTAATCTGTTTACTTGTGGCTTTCCTTAATGGATACAATTTGATGAATTTTGAGAATATGTCAACAATCACAAAGGTAAAACAGTAACCTCCTTTAGACTTGGGGAGGGGGTCTGTAAATGTCGCAAGCTGTCAGCTCTAAATTTTTGCTGGGCAAAATATTTTACATCATCCCTCTGCATGTTTGATTACTCACCTTTACTCTTTGGCATCGGTCACAGGCTGCTAATTTTTTCTTCACTCTTCTGGCGATATTATAAAAATAGACGTTTTCCTGAATCTTTTGTATGCATTTGACAGAACCACAATGTCCAAAGTTCTCATGTATATAATTAATTAATGTGTCTATGTGCTGCTCAGGCCAACATAATTTCCAGTCATCCAAATCAGGTCTTAATCTTCTAAACAGAATCCCTTTGTGTACCTTGTAATAATCATCTACCTTTTGCTTAAATCCCAAATAACTTTTTACCAATTTTCAATTTTCATCATGGTTTTGGTGTCTCCTAATGTCGTTACAAATTTTTAAAATTTATCCTTCCTCTTTTATCCCCCTTCAAATACATAATTTTGAAATTTTTGTCATCAATGCCTGTTTCATTATCAAAATTTAGCCCAATAGGTAACCTAGAAAGTGCATCAGCAATAACATTTTCCTTCCCCTTAATATATTTAATTTCATAATCAAATTTTTGTAAGATTAATTCCCATCTGGTGATTCTACTATGATAAAGCCTACACTCCTGTAAGTAGCTTAGTGCTTTGTGGTCAGAGTAAACAATTACTTTGTGTCCTAGAAGATAATATTTAAGTTTGTTGAAGGCCCAATGTAAAGCCAAGAGTTCTTTTCAGTCACAGTGTACGTTTTTTCATACTTTTGTAATACTCTACTAGCAAATGCAATGGAATGGTGTTCAATATGATCACTTACGACTTTTTCCTGAAATAAGTGTGCTCCTAATCCTGTATCACTGCTGTCAGTCATTAAATAGAAGGGTAAAGACATGTCAGGCCTATATAGAATTCTGCTCTGTGAAAGTTGTTTCTTTATCTCATCAAGTGCTTTTTGACAATCAGTTGACCAATCCCAGACAGTGTTTTTCTTTAACAGATCACATAAACAAGAAGCATTCATATCTTGAGTACTTATATACTTTCTGTAAAATCCAGCAAGGCCAAAAAAAGATTTTAATTGTTTTTTATTTTTAGGAACAGGAAAATTCTCTATAGCTTCAATTTTTTCTCTGTCAAGTTCAGTCCCCTTTTCCGAAATAATGTGTCTCAAAAATTTCAATTCACTTACTCCAAATTTACATTTTTCTGACTTTAAGGTCATACCCCCTTCCCTTAGTTTTGTACACACCTGTGTTAGCAATTCAAAATGTTCTTACCATGTTTTTCCAGAAATCAAAATATCATCTACATATACAGTAAGTTTAGGCAGTAGTTCATCCCCAAAACTAGATCTAATGCTGTAATAAACTCAGCAACAGAAACAGTTAGTCCAAATGGTACAACAAAGTAATGATAACTTTTTCCCTCATACAAAAATGCAGTGTATTTTCTAAAATTAATTTCTAAAGAAATTTGATGAAAGCCTGAAGTTAATTCTAAGCTACTCATGAATTTCACAGATTCTAATTTATGTAACAGTTCATCTATGTTTTCTGGATGATCATTTTCTCTTTTCAAAATTTGTTAAGGTGCCTAAAATCAAGTACAAGTCTAACACCACTTCCACGTTTGGAAACCACCACCAAAGGATTATTATAATCACTGTTATTTCTTTCGATTATACACCACGCTGCCATTTTTTGTATCTCACTCTTTACTTCTTTTCTTTTTGCATAAGGAATACTATAAGGCTTGAGGGTAAGAGGTTCATGATTTTTAAGGTGTACAGTGCATTGAAAATTCCTGACTCTTCCAGGTTTTTCATTGAAAATATCTTGAAATTCCGACAATAAATTTTCCAACTGTCTCTTTCAATCACTATCCAAATTAACTGCTTCCTCTACTTTGCTTTTAACTAGATTTTCATAATTTTGACCAGAAAAATTTAGCTCAGGCTTGTTATCAAAACAGTACAAATTCTCTTAATAGTCTATGATTTTCCTGACATGATTGCAACCTTCTCCACAGTGTATAATAAACAGTTGTGTGCACACAATAATATTGCTTTTTGGTTCACACACAATTAACTTCATCTCACTTCAGGTAAATGCAGCACTTACGTTTAACACCCAGTCCATGCCAAACAATATGTTTTCTTCTAAACTTGGAATAACAAGACAGCTGGCCGCGGTGGCCTCGCGGTTCTAGGCGCACAGTCCGGAACCGCGCGACTGCTACGGTCGCAGGTTCGAATCCTGCCTCGGGCATGGATGTTTGTGATGTCCTTAGGTTAGTTAGGTTTAAGTAGTTCTAAGTTCTAGGGGACTGATGACCACAGCTGTTAAGTCCCATAGTGCTCAGAGCCAATAAGAAGACAACCCTGCTCAAATTTTACATCTTCCATTTCAAATGATAAAAATACTTGACTTTTGATGACTTTACTGTGTTTGCCACTAGCTCCTCTTATCTTTACTCCCATCGCAGAGGCCTCAACAAAATCAACACTGTCTTTAATTTTATTTCTAAATTTTTCTGAAATAGCTGAAATAGGACTCCATGTATCAATGAGACATTTACCCTCCCATTTGTTTACTTTAGCTATAACGTACGGACACCCTAATTCACATTCTTCTACTTTTTCTTTTAATGGATCATGTAACAGGTCATTTTCAATTTCTCTAAAACTACCCCCATTATTTTCCTGATCAGCTCTTAATAGCTTCACACACATATTGACACTTTCATTATCATCATCTATGGATACAACAAGTTGAGCATACAACAGAAATTCATTATATTTTACACTTTGCCACCAGTGAGGATATAATCTTCTACAAATTTTAGCTAAATAGTTCCACAATTCTTCCCTATCTGTTTTGTAATTGCAGCTGTTCTATAATATTTTTAAAAATTTTTCACCTTTTCCTTCAGAACTTGTATGTGGGTTTAAATACTTCATACTATTAGCTGGCACAACATTACAGTCCTCTGCTACATTAAATTGGTTACACTGACTTAACGTTACCTGTTCTTCAGATGCAGGAGTGTCCTCTTCCTCATTACTAACCATACTTACCTCATCACTAACCACACTTACCTCATCATAATGCTCACAAATATAAACTTCATTATCACATAGTTTCACTACTTCACTTGAAATAATCTTGACGAATACCTGATACTCACCTACAGTATTAATCTCACCATTATTTACCTCTGTACAACTCTCAACAACATCATTAGCTTCCATATTTTCATCAAAATCAGAACTTTCCTCATCATACATCCTACCCACAGTCACATTAAGTTCCATCTCTCTCTCTTCACATAACTTTTCATTTTCATTAAATAACGTATTCAAATCAGAGCTGTAATGTTTGTTAAATACTTCAGAATATCATAGATTATCATTCTCTATCCAATTATAAAATCCTGGCACAATTGCTATATCCTCATCTGGCTTGTTCTCAGAAGTAGTTACCTTATTGCTTTCAACATGATTATTTTCTCTTATTGTATCCCAAAATTTCTGATCAAAATTTAAAGTATTAATTTGGTGTTGAACATGAGTGTCTGTTATTTGTGGTGTGTATCTGTTTTGTCTTTCACTGGTTTTGTTATAGTAATAAGTTACATTTCTCCTTCTTCCTCTGTCTGTAAATTCCCAATTGTTATTGTAGGTCCTATTGTGATTAAATTTTCTCGCCCCAAAACTGCGGACCTTCATTGAGGCGGTCTGGAGTTTTCCTGCCTGTTTCCTCTGTTTGATCTCCAATTTTGTTCCCCCCTATTTCTGTCATCCCATCTGTTTCTATTTCAAAAATTTCTATCCCTGTCTCTATCATTACCATTATGATCCCTATTGTTTCCCCTGTGTTGTTCATATATATTGTCTCTGTAGTCTCTGCTCTCTCCATACCTGTTTGAATACCACCCCCCCCCCCTGTTGGTGTTCACCATTGTTAAAATGTTGCATATTACCTCTTTTTAATGCCCTATCCAATTTATCCACATATTTTAAAAATTCTTCCACAGAATCATCAGGCCCATGAACTAAATCCCATTGCAATTTTTCAGGTAGCCTTCTTTTCAGCACATCTATTTGTGTCATTTTATCAAAAGGTTTATCTAAATGTATTAATTTTCTCAATTGATCTTTACAAAACGCTTTCATGGTGCCCACTCTCCCTCTGAAAATAGGTCCATTTAAAAATTCAGATTTAATCCTCCCCTGTTCAGATTCTGACCAAAATTTGCTTAAGAAGGTTTTCTCAAAATTTGCAAAGGTTTCCCACTGATCAAAATTTTGGTTAGCCCAGGCTAGGGCCACGCCTTCAAGAAATTTTTTGACATTTTTAATTTTTGAATTATCAGACATTCCTGGCACAAAATTGTCCTTGCAATGGCGCAAAAAATCAACTGGGTGCAAATCATCACAAGGAAAACATTTCACTAACAGGTTTGACCATGCTGGTCCATGACTGTACAAATCCTTGTTAACAACATATTCTCCAACTTGATTTATTTTAGTTTTTAATGTGTCTAATTTATTGATAAGATTTGATTCTAAACTGTCAACTTTTTTCTCAACACTACTGACTGCATTAACACTGTTTACTTTCAAGTCACTGAATTTTTCATGTACTGATTCATTTTCATTTTGAAGTTCCTGAATTTCCGTGGCTCTGTGGCTATTTTCAGCAATGAATTCATTTTCAAAAACAATTACTTTTTTCTCCACATTGTCTACCCTCGATTCTACCACCTCTAAGTTACTTCCAGTGTATTTTTGGCCTCAGTTAACTCAGTTTTTATTGCATTTAATTGGTTATTCAAATTCTCCCCTAACATTTCGTCAATTTCAGCCCTCATTTCAGATTTTAAATTATTTATGTTTTCATTCTGCTTACTCAGAAGCTGCAGAATTATTTCAATCCGATCGAGTTTTTGATCCTCTCCCACTATTTCTTCCCCTGCATTAATTTTTCCCATTATTAACTGTTAATAGGAAATGAACCACTAGAAATGACACTACCAAATTACAAAATTCGTTAGAATTTTTACTTAACTTATAGCTGAAGTCTTCTCCGTCGGAATCCAGTCGTAGTGTTTATTTTAAATTCTTTGTCGTCCCATT
This sequence comes from Schistocerca piceifrons, assembly GCF_021461385.2. Taxonomy (NCBI): domain Eukaryota; kingdom Metazoa; phylum Arthropoda; class Insecta; order Orthoptera; family Acrididae; genus Schistocerca; species Schistocerca piceifrons. The sequence continues at coordinate 121,473,861 of NC_060144.1, forward strand.
GTTTTTTGCGTCCATTTTTCGTCCTGTGGTTGTCTCCTTTCGATTTCCAGGATTTTGTCGATATTTTTCGTAACACATTCACTGTGTACTTTTCCTGAAACACATCTACAGTTAATTTTTGAATATTTGGTGCTGCCTATCCCGGACGAGCCCCCACGTTCTAACAACACTACCACAACAAAGGTCAGCATTTAATAACTATTGTGGTGTTGCTCACGCTGCTAAATACTGCATTTTCGGGCAAGATCAGTCATATTACGTGGCATGTGACATTATAGCACAGATAATAGTCATTTCATGTAATAACGAAAAACCTAGGCACTCATCTTTTTGTGTTCCCCACACTGGTCTCGTCGTAAAATCATGGCTCATTTGTTGAAAATCTAGGTTGTTATAATTCCAAGCTCGGATGCAAAGAGGCCTAGGTTTTATTCTGCTATATTCAAAAGTTTTTTAGATGCGCGTCACAAATCATTCTTGAAGATTACACTTTTGCTGGACAATGGTGATGTAAAAAAATAATCAGCACTCCGAAATTAAGTTACACTTCCTTTTAATTGCTTTTATTGCAATTTCACGTAAACACTAAACATGACTTCACAATACAAAACATACTTGAAAGCATCTCTCTCACAGGCACTGTTAAAATTCACATTTTATAAGCGGACTCCGTTATGCGTCTTTCCAACATGTCGTCCAAAACTTGACTTTCTCCAGGTCCGACTCTCTAACAACTCACCAACTAACTAACTATCGCTTACGAGCCCAAAAATCTGAGTTACAAGTACGTCCAAGATCATAGTGACAAAAGAAAGAATACACATACGAATAATATAATTGCAATATAGACATATCGATGTATCACAAATGAAATCAAATCTGAATGCTGTCTCAGAAATATGTCAACAACTTTGCAGAAACACAGTATAATATTACTGGTATCGAGAGGTTCAGGTGAGGTGCCGTAATGGTTACGTGATTCAAGTACCATTACACAGGGAAGTTACTTGCTGCGCCGCATACGTGAATACCTCTTGGAGAGAAGTCTGATTCGAGCCTGTAGTTTACAATGGCGACGCTATTTTTTGTGATATCCTCACTGGAACAGTGTGACGGTTACAGTAAAAGGGTGATATTGCATTTGATTCAAGCCACTGCACTCCCAGGTGAAATTCCATAGGACGATCTCAGCTGTACTACTGTCTAGTAGTGAGGTCAGCATGGAGCGACTAGATTTCAATCAGGACGAAAAATATCTGTCGCAGGATCATTTATAGGCTGCGATGGTTACAGTAAATAGTCAGTTGTGCATCGGATACACCGCTCAGCTCTCCCATGGGAGGTTACATGCGGCGCCGCAGTAGTGTACAGCTCTTGGAGAGAAGTCTCATTGGAGCCAGTAGTGTTCTACAGCGACGCTATTTTGCGTGATTTCCTCATTGAAACAGTGCGTGGGTTACAGTAAAAGGTTGATATTACATCGGACTCAAGCCACTGCATTCCCAGGAGAAATTCCATGGGTTTATCTCTGCTGTGTTACTGTCTGGTAATGAGGTCAGCTTGGAGCCACTTCATTTCAATCCCGACGAAATGTATGTGTCGCGTCGTCAAATATAAGCTGCAGTGATTAAAGTAAGGAGTCAGTGGGTTATCGGATACATGCCAGAGGTCTCCCAGGAGAGATTGCATGCGGTGCTGGATTCATGTATACCTCTTCAAGAGAAGTCTGATTGGATCAAGTAATTTTCAACCGCGATGCAATCTCTTTTTGTATCATCACCGGAACGGTCTGGGGGTAACAGTAAAAGGGCGATATTGCATCGGATTCGAACCACTGCACTCCCAGGTGAAATTCCATGGGCTGATCTCTGCTGTGCTACTGTCTAGTAGTGAGGTCAGCATGGAGCGACTACATTTCAATCCCGACGAAAAATATGTGTCGCATTTTTATTTATAGGCTGCGATGGTTACAGTGAAGTCAGTGGTGCATAGGATCCATGCCACAGCTCTCCCAGGTCAGGTTACATGCGGCGCAGCAGTCCTGTATACCTCTTGATGAGAAGTAGAGAAGTCTGATTGGAGCCGGTAGTTTTGAACCGAGACGCAATTTCCTTTGGCATCCTCACTGGAACAGTCTGGGGGTTACAGTAAAAGGGCGATATTGCAACGGATTCAAGCCACTGACCTCAAGGGATCTCCGCTGTACCGCTCTCTAGTAGTGAAGTCAGGATGGAGCCACTGGATTTCAAATGCGACCGAAAATATGTGTTACATCGCCATTTCCAATCTGCGATGGTTACAGTAAATAGTCAGTGGGGCATCGCATATATGCCACAGCTCACCCAAGGGAGGTTACATTCGGCGCCGCAGTCGTGTATGCCTCTTGGGGAGAAGTCTGATTGGAACCTTTTGTGTTCAACAGTGACGCAATTTTGTGTCATGTCCTCATTGGAACAGTCTGGGGGTTACAGTAAAAGGACGATATTGCATCGGGTTCAAGCCGCTGCACTCCCAGGAGAAATTCAATGGGGCGATATATGCTGTGCTAGTCTAGTAGTGAAGTCAGCACGGAGAAACTAGATTTCCTCCCCGAAGAATAATATGTGCCGCATCGTCATTTATAGGCTGCGATGGTTACAGCCGCAGCTCTTCCAGGAGAGGTTACATGCGGCGCCGCCTTCGTGTATAACTCTAGAAGAGAAATCTGATTGGAACCTGTAGTTTTCAACCGCGCCGCAATTTCTTTTGGCATCCTAACTAGAAAAGTGTGGGGGTTACAGTAAAACGGCAATATTGCATCGGTTTCAAGCCACTGCACTCCAAGGAGAAATTCCAGGGGTTGATCTTTGCTGTGCTACTGTCTAGTAGTAAGGTCACCAATGAGAAACTAGATTTTAATTGACGAAAAATGTGTGGCGCATCGTTTTTTATAGGCTGCGATAGTTACAGTAAAGACACAGTGGTTCTTCGGATCCATATGACAGCTGTCCCAGGAGAGGTTGCATGCTGCCCCGTATTCGGGTATGCCTCTTGAAGGGAATTCTGATAGGTGCCTGTAGTTTTCATCCGCAACGCAATTTCTTTTGGCATCCTAACTAGAATAGTCTGGGAGTTACAGTAAAAGGGCGATATTGCATCGGATTTATTCCACTAAACTCCCAGGAGAAATTCCATGGTGCGATCTCTGCTGTGCTACTGTCTAGTAGTGAAATCAGCATGGAGCTACTAGATTTCAATTCTGACGAAAAATATGTGTCGCATCGTCTTTTACAGCGTGCGAAGGTTACAGTGAAGATTTTGCAAAAACAGACATAATGTCTTATGGGATAACAGCAATCAGTGATTTAATAATGTTACTTAAAATCCGTCTTGATTGTAAATTTTTTATTCATATGACCGGTTTCGTTTCATTCAGAACCATCTTCAGATCTGTAAAAATAATGATACTAATTTACTGTTTCACGGAAGCAAATCTTTTGCATCCTATCTAATCAACATCAAATGTACCAGAACGTACCTGATATTTCAGTTAGAGGAATAACCCGTCCAAATCCAGTAACTTTCACATGCTACGTCACATAAAATTGGTTGGCAGAGTACACGTCATTTACATTAATTATAACACTATTACCGACAGGTGGCGTCTGGTACATTTGTTACATTCCAGTTGCACGTATTGTATTCAGTAGATCTTTTTTTTATATTAAAAATACTTAATTAAAATATGTAGATGTCAAGGTTAAAATCTGTACTTGTCAGAATTAAAAAAACAGTAAAATTGTCATTTTTATACGATCTAAAAAGCATAGGGCGATTTATATATCTATGGTGCTGGTGTGAACTTGTTTTCCTCTACGGTCTGCTTCCGTGGTTCCCGCCATTTCGGTGTTGTGCCGCGGTCCGCTCAGTCGTCTGACGTCCATCACCGCGGGCAAGAGGGCCGCACAGGAGGGCCCCGTCAACGACGCCAGGCGTTGCACGCGTCTTCCGGCTTCTCCACCGCGCACCATCTCTCATCCCTCGGCCTGGATGTCCACACGCAACAGTTGTCATCTTAGTAGGTCGTCATAAATGCTAAAATAGGCGTTATGATTGAATTCGCTTTGCTCGTTGAGGATTAAATCCGGATCTTTATTTTTGTGGGAGTATATTTCAATCTCTTCCAAAATGTTAAGAAACCGTCCCTTATGAGCTCTATGCAGGATGTCTAAATTGTGTTCAATGTTCGTGACTGAGTGCTTTGTCGCAGCCATATGCGCCCCAAAAGCTGTTTTGTTTTGAGAGTAGGTGTGCTCCCTGAATCTGGTTTCAAAGTTCCTACCAGTCTGCCCTATATATTGTTTACAGCAGTCATTACATTTGATCTTATATACACCTGAATCCTGAAATTTATTCCTACTATTACATATTCTATGCCGGAGCTTCAATTTTAACGTGTTATTTGTTCGGAACCCTATTTTAACGTCGGATTTACGAAAGCATCTTTCAATTTTGTCTGTAATTCTTCCATTGTAAGTCAGAGCTACATATTCTATCTTGTTGTTCCTCTTAACTGCTACTTGACTTCCTTCTATTTGTTCCATTTGCCTCTTCTTTATCTTCCTATAAATGTTCATCACCTGCTTACACGTATATCCGTTCGCTACGGCCTCTTGTTTTAAAATACTTAACTCCTTTTCTACTTCCTGTTGGCTTAGTGGCAATCTTAGTAGCCAGTATACCATCGAAGTAAAATATGCCCATTTGTATCGCGGTGGGTGACAAGAGCGCTCATTGATAACTAGATCTGTACACGTAGGTTTTCTGAATATGCTAAATTCATGCTTCCCATCTTTCTTTATCAGTGTTAAATCTAAGTAATCTATACGGTTGTTTTCTTCAAATTCCATGGTGAATCTAATTTTCGGGTGTTGAGAGCTCATTTTTTGAGCTAAGTTTTCGATATCATTTTTATCTCCTTTGTATAATAAAATGGAGTCGTCAACATATCTCCTGTAATATACAATTTTCTCAGCGATATTAGGATTTTCATCAAAGAATTTGTTTTCTAAGTGATTTACAAAAATGTCAGCCAGCGTCCCAGCTAAACTGTTCCCCATTGCCAGCCCGTCTTTCTGTTGATAAATTTTACCATTGAAAGTAATGTAATTGAACGACAAGACTTGTTCCAACATTTCCACTAGTTCAATCACTTCCCCCAGTGCCAATTTACCATGAGTGAGGAGATTGTTCTTAATGATCTCAATCGTTCCTTTTACGGGAATGTTTGTGTACAGATTGGCGATATCCAATGAAGCTAGTGACGCATTCTGAGGTATAAGTACGTTTTTAATTTGCTCGGCAAATTCGTAGCTATTGCTAATGTTGAAAGTCCGACGATATGTATATGCCGCCTTCAATCTGTTATTTAGCTCTTTATTTAATTTATAACTTGGGCTGCTGGTGTTATTAACGATTGGGCGAATCGATTTTTCAACATTATGGAGCTTTTGGGGCGCATATGGCTGCAACAGAGCACTCAGTCACGAACATTGAACACAATTTAGACATCCTGCATAGAGCTCATAAGGGACGGTTTCTTAACATTTTGGAAGAGATTGAAATATACTCCCACAAAAATAAAGATCCGGATTTAATCCTCAACGAGCAAAGCGAATTCAATCATAACGCCTATTTTAGCATTTATGACGACCTACTAAGATGACAACTGTTGCGTGTGGACATCCAGGCCGAGGGATGAGAGATGGTGCGCGGTGGAGAAGCCGGAAGATGCGTGCAGCGCCTGGCGTCGTTGACGGGGCCCTCTTGTGCGGCCCTCTTGCCCGCGGTGATGGACGTCAGACGACTGAGCGGACAGCGGCACAACACCGAAATGGCGGGAACCACGGAAGCAGACCATGGAGGAAAACAAGTTCACACCAGCACCATAGATATATAAACCGCCCTATGCTTTTTAGATCTTATAAAAATGGCAATTTTACTATTTTTAATTCTGAAAAGTACAGATTTTAACCTTGACATCTACATATTTTAATTAAGTATTTTTAATATAAAAAAGAACTACTGAATACAGTACGTGCAACTGGACTGTAACAAATGTACCAGACGCCACCTGTCGGTAATAGTGTTATAATTAATATAAATCACGTGCACTCTGCCAACCAATTTTATGTGACGTAGCATGTGAAAGTTACTGGATTTGGACGGGTTACTCCTGTAAGTGAAATATCAGGTACGTTCTGGTACATTTGATGTTGATTAGATAGAATGAAAAAGATTTGCTTCCGTGAAATAGTAAATTAGTATCATTATTTTTACAGATCTGAAGATGGTTCTGAATGAAACGAAAACGGTCATATGAATAAAAAATTTGCAATCAAGACGGATTTTAAGTAACATTACAGTAAAGAGTCTGTGGTGCATCGGATACATGCCATCGCTCTCCCAGGAGAGTTTACATGCTGCGCCGCGTACGTGTATTCCTCTTGGACAGACGTCTGATTGGATCCTGCAATTTTTAACCGCGACGCAATTTCTTTTGGCATTCTCACTGGAACAGTCTGGGGGTTACAGTAAAAGGGCTATTTTGTATTGGATTTAAGCCACGGCACTCGCAGGTGAAATTCCACAAGGCTATCTCTGTTGTGCTACTGTCTAGTATTGAAGTAGTATTGAACTAGATTTCAATCCCGACGAAAAATTTGGGTCGCATTGTCATTTATGGGCGGCTTTGTTTACAGTAAAGAGTCAGTGTTGCATCTGATACATGCCACATCTCTCCCAGGAGAGCTTACATGCAGTGCCGCATTAGTTTATACCTCTTGGAGATAAGTCTGATTCTAGCCCGTAGTTTTCAACCGCGACGCAATTTCTTTTGGCAACCTTTACTGGAGCAGTCTGGGGGTTACAATAAAAGGGCAGTATTGCGTCGGATTCAAGCCACTGCACTCCCACGAGAAATTCCATGGGGTGATCTCTGCTGTGCTACTGCCAAGTAGTGAAGTCGGCATGGAGCCACTAGATTTCAATCCGACGAAAAATTTATCTGCCACCGTCATTTATAGGGTGCGAAGTTTACAGTAAAGAGTTTGTGGTGCAACGGATACATGCCACAGCTCTCCCAGGTGGGGTTTTATGCGACGCCGCAGTCGTGAATATCTCTTGGAGAAAATACCGATTGGAGCCTGTAGTTTTCAACCGCAACGCTATTTTGTGTGATATACTCACTGGAACTGTGTGAGCGTCACAGGAAGTTGGGTTGGGTTGGGTTGTTTGGCGAAGACCAGACAGCGAGGTCATCGGTCTCATCAGATTAGGGAAGGACTGGGAAGGAAGTCGGCCGTGCCCTTTCAAAGGAACCATCCCGGGATTTGCCTGGAGCGATTTAGGGAAATCACGAAAAACCTAAATCAGGATGGCCGGACGCAGGATTGAACCGTCGTCCTCCCGAAGTCACAGGAAGAGTGCGGTATTGCTTCACATTCATGGCACTGCACTCCCATGAAGAGTTCCTTGAGGCGACCACAGCCGTACTACTGTCTTATAGGGAGTCAGCCGTGTGTAAGTAGATTTCAATAGCGACGAATAATTTGTGTCCATCGTCATTTATAGGGTGCGAAGGTTACAGTAAAGAGTCATTGGTGCAACGGATACATGCCATACCACTCCCAGGAGAGGTTATATGCGGCGCCACAGTCGTGTATACCTCTTGGAGAGAAGTCGCATTGGAGCCTGCAGTTTTCAACTGCGATGCTATTTTGTGTGATATCCTCACTGGAACAGTGTGAGGGTTACAGTAAAACGGCAGTATTGCATTGGATTCAAGCCACTGCACTCCCAGGAGAAATACCAAGAGGCGACCAGAACAGTGTTTCTGTCTTATAGGAAGTCGTCAATGAGCCAGTTGATTTCAATAGAGGCGAAAAATTTGTGTCGCATCGTCGTTTAGAGGTTTCAGTAAACAGTAAGTGGTGCAACGGGTACATGCCATACCACTCCAGGGGAGAGGTTATATGCGGCGCCACAGTCGTGTATACCTCTTGGAGAGAAGTCACATTGGAGCCTGTAGCTTTCAACTGCGACGCTATTTTGTGTGATATCCTCACTGGAACAGTGTGAGGGTTACAGTACTATCGAGATATTGCATTGGAGTCAAGCAACTGCACTCCCAGGAGAAATTCCATGGGACGATCTCTGCTGTGTTACTGTCTAGTAGTAAAGTCAGCATGGAGCCACTAGATTCCAATCACGACGAAAAATTTGTATCGCATCGTCACTTACAGGGTGTGAAGTTTATATTAAAGAGTCAGTGGTGCATCGGATACATGTTACAGTTCTCCCAGGGGAGGTGACACACGGCGCCGCAGTGGTGTGTACCTCTTGGAGAGAAGTCGCATTGGAGCCTGTAGTTTTCAACTGCGGCGATATTTTGTGTGATATCTCCACTGGAACAATTTGAGGGTTACAGTAAAACGGCAGTATTGCATCGGATTCCAGCCACTGCACTCCCAGAAGAAATACTAAGAGGCGACCACAGCCGCACTACTGTCTTATAGGAAGTCGGCAATGAGCCACTAGATTTCAATCGCGACGAATAATTTGGGTGGAATCGTCGTTTATAGAGTGCGAAGGTTACAGTAAAGAGTCAGTGGTGCGTAGGATACATGCCACAGCTCTTGCAGGAGACGTTACAAGCGGCGCCGCTGTTGCGTATACCTCGTGAAGAGAAGTCTGATTGGAGCCCTTAGTTTTCAACCGCGATGTTATTTCTTTTGGCATCCTCACTGGAACATTGTGAGGGTTACAGTAAAAGGGCAGTATTGCATCGGATTCAAGCTACTGCACTCCCAGGAGATGTTCCATGGGGCGACCACAGCCGTACTACTGTCTTATTGACAAGCCGGCATGGAGCCAGTAGATTTCAATCGTGTAGAAAAATCTGTGTAGCATCGTCAATTATAGGCAGCGAAGGTTACAAAAAACAGACAGTGGTGCATCGGATACACGCCACAGGTCTCCCAGGGGGAAGTTATAAGTGGCGCCACAGCCGTGTAAACCACTTGGAGAGAAGTCAGTTTGGATCCCTTAGTTTTCAACCGCGATGCTACAATGTCATCGCATACTCACATGGGGAGTGCGACGGTTACAGTAAACTGGTAGTATTACATCGGATACAAGCTACTGCAGTCTCAGGGGAAGTTAATTTAGGCGACCACATCCGTACTACTCTCTTATAGAGAAGTCACCTTGGAGCCAGTAGATTTCAATCGGGAAGCAAAATCTGTGCCGCATCGTCAATTATTGGGTGCGAAGGTTACAGTAAACAGTCAGTGTGCATCGGATACATGCCGAACGTCTCCCAGGAGAGGGGTTACATGCGTCGCCGCAGTCGTATATACCTCTTGGAGAGAAGTCTGTTTGTTGCCTATAGTTTTAACCACGGTGCCATTTTGTGTAGTAGCCTCAATGGCAGAGAACGAGGGTTACAGTAAATGGGTAGCATTGCATCCGATTCAAGCCATAGCACTTCCCGGAGAAGTTCAATGGGGCGACCACTGGTGTACTATTGTCTGATAGAGAAGTCGGCATGGAGCCAGTAGATTTCGTGCGTGTCTTGGGGCTTATGGACGCTCAACGTCGAGGTCATCAGCGCCCTGACACACATTAAAGGAACGAATGTAGACAGACCTAATAAAACTACAGCACACGCGCAAAGATAGCAGGAAAAGAAGGAAAATGCTACATCAGAAAGTAAAGCATAAGGAAAGGGAAAACGTAGCAGCAAGAATGCCACAGCAAATTGTCATTGGCTGGCCACTTATATAAAATATGGGCGAACTTGTCACACAGTGAACAAATTAACACCCTCTCCCCAAAATCTTTGTAAAAACATTTGACAAGGCACAGAACTTTAAAACTTTAACCAAATTCGTCCGAGTGTTTCCTAAAAGATTTGGCAGGTCCGCTGGGAAGTCAGCCGCGGCCCGCTGGTCAGAAAATAAAACGCAATCCAATAAAACGTGGCGCACAGTGACCTGGACATCATAAGCACCACACATTGGAGGGTCCTCTCGCCGGAGCAGGAAGCCATGCGTCATAGCGCTGTGCCCTATCCGAAGCCGAGTGAGGAGAACCTCGTCCCGTCGACGGCGCTGAAAGGAAGTACACCACACACGCGTTGCGGGCTTGACTAAACGGAGCTTATTGTCAGAAAATAAAACGCAATCCAATAAAACGTGGCGCACAGTGACCTGGACATCATAAGCACCACACATTGGAGGGTCCTCTCGCCGGAGCAGGAAGCCATGCGTCATAGCGCTGTGCCCTATCCGAAGCCGAGTGAGGAGAACCTCGTCCCGTCGACAGCGCTGAAAGGAAGTACACCACACACGCGTTGCGGGCTTGACTAAACGGAGCTTATTGTCTGTCACTTCCAGCCACTCATCCTCCCACCGAGGCAAGACTCGTGAGCTCAGCAGCGAGGTGAGTGTGCAGGGGTATAGCAAACTGAAATACTTGTGGATCGAGACACGCCTCCTTGGCCGCGTGATCTGCCCTTTCATTCCCAGAAATGTCGACATGCCCCGGAACCCAGCAGAAAGCCAACACCTTCCCCAGTCGCTGTAGTTGGAGGAGGGCATGCTGAATGGTCTGGACGATTTTACCTGCTGGAGACAAACGTTGAAATGAGTTAAGGTCACTCAGTCAATCGGAACAGACAAGAAAAATAGGACAGGAGGAATGCCTCATCTGCTCCAGTGCCCACAAGATCGCAGACAATTCTGCATCAAAGACAGTAAAATTCGGTGGCAATCGAACCTTGGGGACACGATCTGGAAAAAACAACACAGCAACCAACGGAATCCCCTTGTTTCGACTCATCCGTAGAAACAGCTACATAGTTGTGGTGCTCAGATGAAATGGCATTTAATGCTGCATTAGAAACGGTGGGGGGAGTGCAATCTCGCTTGTACTGCACCAAATCTATAAACACTCTGAGCCTCTCCAGTAACCAGGGTGGCAGGCAGTTAAAACCCAGGATTTGGGGTTGTACAGACTCCACATCGACGGACTCTAGCACATGTTGCACACGGATCCCAAACGGCAATCTAGCCCGGGGACGGTGGGAGAAAAGGCGATCCAGAGGTGGATGAGTACCAATATGGTGAGCTGACTCACCAGCAGGAGCTGCCGCCGGATGGTAAGTGGCGGTTCCCCAGCCTCAGCACAGAGACTGGGTATGAGACTGGTCCGATAAGCATCCGTGGCCAGTCGAATCCCTGCATGGTGGACAGCGTCAAGGATCCGCTAATAAGAGGGCTAATAAGAGGACCCATACACTGTGCACCCGTAATCGAGCTGTGAACGCACAAAAGCCCGATAAAACTGAAGCAGACGCGCCCTGTCCGCTCCCCAAGACCTGCGGCCGAAGCATTTGAGGATGTTCAGTGCCTTCTGGGTTCTGGCTTTCAAGTCTAGTATGTGTGGCAGCCATGACAACCTGGAGTCAAAAATTAGGCCCAGAAACCGCACTGTGTCTCTAAAATGTAGGACAGTATCCCCCATATGCAAGGCAGGCAAAGTAAAAAGATGATGAGAACGATTAAAATGAACACAAACAATCTTATCGGCAGAAAACAGAAAATCCGTCTTTGCAGCCCACTCCTCTAACCGTCGCACTGTTAGCTGCAACTGACGGCTCACGGTTGCAACACTGGAGGAGGAACAGAAAACAGCAAGTCGTCCACAAATAAGGAGCACTGTACTGGACTCCTCACTGTAGACGTTATACTGTTGATGGCTATGGCAAAGAGGGTAACGCTTAAAACACTGCCCTGGGGGACACCGTTCTCTTGCTCAAAGCTATCAGAGAGTGTGTTACCAACATGGGTCCGAAAAAACCACTGAGACAGGAAAGACCGAATGAAAATGGGGAGGCGGCCACGAAAGCCCCATTGATGCAGTTGTGCAAGAATACAGTGTCTCCAAGTAGTATCGTATGCCTTACTGATATCAAAGAAGATACCGATACGTTGACGCTGACGGAGGAAAGCCTGCTGAATAGCCGCCTCTAGGAGGGTCAGGTTGTCGACCGTGGACCGAAATTTTCGGAATCCACACTGAGAGCGGCTGAGGAGCTGTCTGGTCTCTAACAGCCAGACCAGACGACGGTTAACCATCCGTTCCAGGGTCTTTCCGACACAGCTCGTCAAGGCGATACTTCGATAACTACTGGTACACGTGCAGTCCTTTCCTGGTTTGAGGAGAAGGATGAGAATTGCCTCCTTCCACGAAGTGGGGAACACTCCTGTCTGCCATACGAGATTAAAGCTTTCGAGGAGGATTTCCTTTGACGCCACTGGCAGATGTCGAAGCATGGAGTACCGGATGCGGTCGTGACCTGGTGCAGTGTTACAAGTCTCAGTAAGTGCCGATTCGAGTTCCCACATGGAGAAAGGGGAGTTGTAGTCCTCAGAACTGTTCGACCGAAAGTCCAAGTTTTCTCTCTCGACAGTTGCACGGTAGCGACGAAACGCTGGATCCTGGTTTGCAGTGGCAGTACTTTGTGCAAAATGCTCTGCCAGCGTCTGAGCAATGTCTCTGGGTGTCGTTAGTAGGCACCCCTGGTTCAGGACTGCAGCTATTGGTAAACGGTTGCGTTTACCGGAAATCCTCCAGATGGCTTCCCATATTTTTGTGGGACAAGTCGAACGGGTGATGGAGTCCAGGAACTCCTTCATGACCTTTTTTTGCTCTCGTTAATGACACGGCGTGCCCTCGTTCTTGCGATTCGAAAGGCGGTAAGGTTGACCGCTGTTGGGCGGCATTTAAATCGTCGAAGAACCGCACGCCTGTCCCGGATAGCTGAATGGCACTCTTCTGTCACCAAGGTACAAGGCACCGCTTAAGAGGGCCAAAAGACTTTAGTATGGACAGGTCAGCAGCATGATGGATCACAAGTGTGATGTGATCCACCCATTCCTGTACGCTGTTGCGGCGTTCAAAGACAGTCAAACGACGGAACAGTTGCCAGTTAGCCCTGCCAAACATCCACGATGGCGGCCTCTGCTCCAGCCAATACACCATCCAGGAGATGAATGCGGATGGGGAAGTGATCACTGGAATGAAGGTCGTCAATGACCCCCCAGTGAACAGAGTCGGTGAGGGTCGGAGAGCAAAATGATAGGTCAATGGCTTAGAATGACCCAGTAGCAGCAGAGAAATCAGTCTGAGTACCAGTGTTGAGGATGCACTTGAGATGTCAGGGGGCTCTCCAAAACTCGATCTCGAGCGCAAAGAGAAGTTGAGTCCCACAGGACATGATAGGCATTGAAGCTTTCCAGAAGGAGAAATGGGCGAGGGAGTTGTTCGATAAGATCTGTGAGAGCCTCTAAGTTCACTGCATCCAGAGGAGGTAAATAATGGGAACAAACTGTAACCCTCTGACGAGAATGAATTTCAACTGCAACTGCTTGCAGGTCAGTATCCAGGGAAGAGCAGAGGAGTGGTGGCCATTATTGACAAACATGGCGACTCCGCCTTTGGCCCTTTCCCCAGTCGGGTCACCATGCGATATAACGTATAACCCCTTAATACAGGAGCATCAGATGGTTTTAAATGTGTTTCCTGTAAACACAAGCACAGGGGGCGTTGCTATGCTAAGAGTTTCAGTTCTCCCACATGTGTCTGGAATCCATTCAAGTTACACTGTAGTGGGCGAGTCTTTACCTTTGGCTTTGGCTTAGATTTTTTGGACTGAGGTGGCATTGGAGACAAAACCTCAGACGTGGTAGTGGTGTAGCAGGGCTGGGTAGTGCACAAGACCTGCGGAGGGGCAGGAAGGTCCATGATGTCAGCTACCACGGCCTGGTCAGAAGGCCAGGGGGGAGCAGCAGGCTTCACAGGAACTGCAGCAGCACACGTACATTGACAAACGCAAGTGCTAGTGCTGACAGTAGCAACCTCCGTTTGTGTAGCAGCATCAGTTTGCAAGACTGGCTGTTTCAGAACGGTAGAAAAGGAGGCAGCGATCGTCGGCGGCTGCATGGACTTGTATATTTTCTTCGCCTCACCATACGGGATGCGTTTTGTGGTTTTAAGTTCCTGTATCTTCCGTTACTCAAGGAAAACTCTGCATTCCGTACTCCACACAGGGTGATCCCCAGAGCAGTTCACACACTTAGGAGGAGAGGAGCAACCAACTCCCTCATGGGCGGCTTTACCACATTTACCACAAGCGGCTTCCCCTCTACAGCCGAGAGTAGTGTGCCCAAAGTGTTGGCACTTAAAACACCGCATGGGGTGGGGGTAATAAGGCCGTCCACTGAGACGTAGGAAACCTGCTTTCACATGCTCTGGCAATTTGGTGCTGTTAAAAGTAAGAATAAACGAATCGGACTTCACGAGAACACCATCCACCCGTTTCATAACGTGTTGCACGTCGACAATTCCTTCCCGGGACCATTCAGCCTTCAGTTCGTCTTGGGGAATGTCAACGAGTTCCCTGCAAGTCACAATACCTTTTCTGTAGGTGATGTGAAATTCAGTCTCTATCGCAAACTCTCCAAGGAATTGTGCCACCTGAAGGTTCTTGACTTATTGGAAGCTAGATGTTTCAACCAACAAGGTTCAATTTCGCAAGCGCTTTACAGATTTTAAGGTGCCAGCAATGCCTTCTAAGCCTTTCTGTATATAAAATGGTGAAACTTTATCGAAACTCCCCTCTTTTCTTTTAATCATAAGAACCTCATTCTGTGAAGCAGTTTGCATTCTGTTACCAGGAACTGGGGCAAGACTGGCTGTTTCAGAACGGTAGAAAAGGAGGCAGCGATCGTCGGCGGCTGCATGGACTTGTATATTTTCTTCGCCTCACCATACGGGATGCGTTTTGTGGTTTTAAGTTCCTGTATCTTCCGTTACTCAAGGAAAACTCTGCATTCCGTACTCCACACAGGGTGATCCCCAGAGCAGTTCACACACTTAGGAGGAGAGGAGCAACCAACTCCCTCATGGGCGGCTTTACCACATTTACCACAAGCGGCTTCCCCTCTACAGCCGAGAGTAGTGTGCCCAAAGTGTTGGCACTTAAAACACCGCATGGGGTGGGGGTAATAAGGCCGTCCACTGAGACGTAGGAAACCTGCTTTCACATGCTCTGGCAATTTGGTGCTGTTAAAAGTAAGAATAAACGAATCGGACTTCACGAGAACACCATCCACCCGTTTCATAACGTGTTGCACGTCGACAATTCCTTCCCGGGACCATTCAGCCTTCAGTTCGTCTTGGGGAATGTCAACGAGTTCCCTGCAAGTCACAATACCTTTTCTGTAGGTGATGTGAAATTCAGTCTCTATCGCAAACTCTCCAAGGAATTGTGCCACCTGAAGGTTCTTGACTTATTGGAAGCTAGATGTTTCAACCAACAAGGTTCAATTTCGCAAGCGCTTTACAGATTTTAAGGTGCCAGCAATGCCTTCTAAGCCTTTCTGTATATAAAATGGTGAAACTTTATCGAAACTCCCCTCTTTTCTTTTAATCATAAGAACCTCATTCTGTGAAGCAGTTTGCATTCTGTTACCAGGAACTGAATCAGGAGGACTGGCTTCACGAGCTCTCTTGTTGGATTGGGTGTTAGAACCTACCAGCGGCCCACCCTTTCCGCTGGGAGGAGAAGAACAAAAGTTCGAGGATTCCATCTAGGTCCCACGAGCAGCTAGGGAACTAGAAGTCTACCTAGACAGAGCCCCGAGTGCCTAGGGAAGCCTTATACAACTGAGATGTGGCAGGTTCCCTAGTGATTGCCCACGAACGACTGTTCCACCTCAACGGTCATGTACTCGTATCTCATCAGCGCGCAGCACACCTTGAGATTGAGGGGTTGTTTATAGAGGTTTATTCCATCCTCGCGTTCCGGGTGGTCAACCCAAGATCCCCATTTCCTGAGACACACAACGTTCCACCGCCGCGCCGCTCGGTGGTCGCTGAAGTATGCCCAGAACATATGCTGACAGGGGACTGGCGGCGCTTAACAGTCTCCAGCTCAGGAACCCTGTGGTCGCCAAGCCTGTACCCAGCAAATGAATGCTGAGCCCCTGGGGCGCCAATAGATTTCATTTGCGACGCAAATTCTGTGATGTGTCGTCAATTATAAGGTGCGAAGGTTACAGTAAACAGTCAGTGGTGCATCGGAACCATGCCACAGGTCTCCCAGGATAGTTTACATGTTTCGCTGCAGCCGTGTATACCTCTCAGAGATAAGTCTGTTTGTAGATTGTAGTTTTTAGCCACGATGCTATTTTGTGTCGCATCCTCACTGGCGGAGTGGGAGGGTTACCGTTGTTTGGTTGGTTGGTTTAAAGATTAAAGGGACCAAACTGCAAAGGTCATCGGCCCCTTGTTTCATGCCGGCCGGTGTGACCAAGCGGTTCTAGGCGCTTCAGTCTGGAACCGTGCGACCGCTACGGTCGCAGGTTCGAATCCTGCCTCGGGCATGGATGTGTGTGATGTTCTTAGGTTAGTTAGGTTTAAATAGTTCTAAGTTCTAGGGGACTGATGACCTCAGATGTTAAGTCCCATAGTGCTCAGAGCCATTTGAACCTTGTTTCATAAACACACAGAGCATATTTAAACCATCCACCAGTCAGGCTGAGAAAAAAGTTCCGGGGGAAGAAAAGTCCCAAGGCCAACGGTAAGGCACCATGAGAAATGGAGCACAGCCATAAAAACAACATATAGAAGAAAGGCAGAAAGAATTAAAATTGTACAGCAGAGAATCATGGCTGGCTGATCACGAAAATAAAAGGATGAGCCATCCACTCTGCAACACGTTAAAACCTCCAGCTTAAAAGAGTAGGGTGGAGTCGAATTACAACACAAAACTAAGTAAAACATACAGCACAAAAGAGGGCGACGGAATAAAATTAGATGGACATATAAAAGCCGCTTGCGCGAATAAAACTTAAAACCCGGTCTGCCATAGAGACATTGTCACCTAAAAGAAATGATAAATCACCGAGGAGATTAAAAGATCGCCTGCGGGCGGTTAAAAGAGGACATTCCAACAACATATGGACCACCATCATGTTTGCACCACAGCGACAATTAGGGGGGTTCTCTCGGCGCAGCAAATGACCACGCGTCAGCCAAGAGTGACGAATGCGGAGCCTACAGAGAACAACAGAATCCCTGCGAGAGGCCCGCATGGAAGACCCCCATACAATCGTGGTCTCCTTTACTCGCCGCAGCTTGTTGGGTGCAGACAGAGTGCGCCATTCGTCTCCCCAAATCCCAAAGACCCGAAGGTGCAACACCGATAGGATATCAGTTGTCGGTAGGCCGATCTTCAGCGGCAGTTTGCGGGTATTCTCTTTGGCTAACTTGTCGGCGAGTTCGTTTCCCGCTATCCCAACGTGTCCCGGAGTACATATGAACACCACCGAACGTCCACGCTGTTCAAGAGCGTGAACGGACTCCTGGATGACAACAACAATGGGATGGCGTGGGTAGCACTGGTCAAGAGCCTGCAGACTACTGAGAGAGTCACTGCAAATGACGAAGGACACTCCATTGCTGATACGAATACGATCAAGGGCACGAAAAATGGCTGTTAACTCTGCGGTGTAAACACTGCAGCCTTCTGGCAAGGAGCGCTGGTCTACATAGTCTGCATGAGCATAAGCGTACCCCACATGGCCATCAACCATATAGAGAATCTCCAAGTCATGAGTTGCGTCTAGGAGAGCAACAAATTGGCGGCGCAAGACTGCAGGAGAAACTGAATCTTTTTGTCATCGTGAGAGGTCCAGTCTTTGCTGTGGCCTACAAATACACCAAGGTGGTGTATGTGGGTGGACCTGGAAAGCAGATGGAAGAGGCAAAGACTCGAGTTCACTAAGGAGTGACCAAACACTGATCGCAATTGTATGTCCGGATCGCGGCCGCCGGTGTGGGATATGGACTGCCGCATTAGCGAAAAGGAGATGGTAGTTAGGGTGACGGGGCGAACAACCGATGTGTGCAGCATAGTTAGCTAAGAGTTGTTGACACCGGACGCGAAGTGGAGGAACCCCAGCCTCAGCAAGTAGGCTATTAACAGGGCTGGTTCGGAATGCTCCTGTCGCATGTCGAACCCCACAGTTGTGAACAGGATCCAGCAGTTGCAACCTGAGGGCGACGCTGAGCCATACGCCATACTCCCATAACCGAGTCGGGACAGCACGAGGGCTTTGTAGAGCCGTAGCAGGGTATTACGATCAGCACCCCAAGTTGTGTTGCTGAGGCAGCGGAGGGCATTCAGATCCTGCCAGCACTCACGCTTGAAATGACGAATATGTGGAAGCCATGTAAGCCAGGCATCGAACAGCAATCCCAGAAAATGGAAAGTGTCAACAATCCTGAGCATGGCATCCTGAAGATAGAGCTCATTGTGGGGATGGACAGTTCGACGCCGACAAAAGTGCATAACGTAAGTCTTCGCAGGAGAAAAGTGAAACCCATGGGCGAGGGCCCACGCCTGCGCCTTGCGTATGGCTCTCTGCAACCTACGTTCTGCAACACTAATGGTGGAGGAGCTGAAAAAGATGCAGAAATCGTCAGCATATAACGTGGGGGAGACAGACGACCCTACTGCTGCTGCAAGGCCATTAATTGCCACAAGGTAAAGTGACATGCTCAATACAGAGCCCTGTGGAACGCCGTTTTCCTGGACATGAACTATGGGATGTGCCAAGTAAAACGCGGAATGTCCGAACAGATAAAAAATTCTGACCCCACCCGTGCAACGTGGCGAGAATATTGTGCCGCCATGTCGTGTCATATGCTCTGGAGAGGTCGAAAAAGACGGAGACGAGGTGCTGGCGCCTGAAAACAGCAGTGCGAATTGCAGACTCAAGGAAGACCAAAGTATCGGTGGTGGAACGGCCCTGACGGAAGCCGCTCTGGCACGGAACCAGGAGACCCCGAGACTCGAGCAGCCAACACGGACGGCGACTCACCATACGTTCCAGTAGCTCGTACAGAGCACTTGTTAAGCTGATGGGCCGATAGCTATCCACATTAAGCGGGTCCTTACCAGACTTCAGCACTGGAACAATGGTACTTTCTCGCCACTGCGTCGGAAAGACACCAACGCCCCATGTGTGGTTGAAGATGGCAAGAACACATCGCTGACAGTCTGGGAACAGGTGTTTGAGCATCCGATTGTGGATGCCGTCTGGCCCAGAGGGTGTACCAGGGCACTGTGCCGGGGCGCTTTGGAGTTCCCACGAACTAAACGGGGCGTTATACGCCTCAGGGTGGCGAGAACCAAAAGAAAGTCGTTTGCCTTCCTCCCGGCGTTTTAGCGCACGAAACGCAGGTGGGTAATTCCGCGACGCAGAGGCCTGAACATAGTGCTGAGCGAAATGCTTGGCGATTGCATCGGCATCGGTGCATAGCGCCCCGTTGATGGAAAGCCCTGGGACACCTGTAGAGTGCTGCAATCCGAAGATGCGCCGAATCTTCATCCACACCTGGGAGGGTGAAGTACAGGAACCAATGGTGGAAACGTACCTCTCCCAGCATTCCGCCTTTTGATGAGCCTCTGGACCTGAGCACAGATACGTTTGAATAAAATAAGGTTCTCCAACGACGGGTGCCACTTATGTCGCTGAAGAGATCGCCGAAGCTCTATAATAGCTTCAGTGACCTCTGGCGACGACCAAGGCACTGACTTTCACCGGGGGGCCCTAACGAACGAGGAGTGGTACATTCCGCAACGAAAACAATCGCTGTAGTCAGTGTCGTAACCGCCACATGGATGTTACTGTGGGGGAGAGATTCAACAGTGGCAGCAGAGGAGAACACTTCCCAGTTTGCTTTCCTTAATGCCCATCTGGGCAAACGTTCGGGGGAGCGACGCTGTGGTAGTGAAAGTAAGATGGGAAAATAGTCACTACCACACAAGTCGTCATGGACTCTCAAGTGGACCGATGGTACAAGCCCTGGGCGGCACAATGACAGATCTATGGCTGAGAATGTGCCATGCGCCACACTAAAATGTGTGGCGGCGCCAGTGTTTAAGAGGCAGAGGTCGAGTTGGGAGATGAGATTCTCGACATCTCTGCCTCGGCCAGTAATCATCGTTCCACGCCACAGGGGATTGTGGGCGTTAAAATCCCCCAGGAGAGGAAAAGGTGTGGGGAGTTGGGTGACAAGTGCAGACGATTTGGTCTGGGGGACTGTACCACATGAAGGGAGATAGGCAAATGGTTCAAATAGCTGTAAGAACTATGGGACTTAATATCTGAGGTCATCAGTCCCCAAGACGTAGAACTACTTAAACCTAACTAACCTAAGGACATCACACACATCCATGCCCGAGGCAGGATTCGAACCTGCGACCGTAGCAGCAGCGCGGTTCCGGACTGAAGCGCCTAGAACCGCTCGGCCACAGCGGCCGACGGAGATAGACACTGCAGACGGTTATGTCCTGGGTAGCCCTTACTCTGACAGCCACAGCTTCCAATGATGTTTGAAGGGGCACAGGAGCACTATATACAGAGATAAGGGCACACACACAGGCTCCTCCTGACACACTATTGTAAGCGCAAAGGTTATAGTAATAGCCCCTGTGTCCACAAAGGACAGGGGTCCGCATTGCCGGGAACCAGGTTTCCTGGAGGGCCATGCAGAAAGCAGGTGTCATGCTTATAAGCTGACGTAGCTCAGGTAAATGGCTAAAATAACTGCCGCAATTCCACTGAAGGATTGTACAAAGCGTGTCCTGTAGGGGCATGAAGGCGCTGAAAAGGCAAATTACTTTGCAGGGTCACATGCTGCCACCGACTGACTGACGTATCAACATCCATCAATTCTGAGGAGATAGCGAGATCTGAGCTGACAGGAAGCGGTGGTGTGGGAACCACCAGGTCCTTATTCTTCTTAGCGAGCTTCCTCTTCTCTCTCTTCTCATTGGGAGGAGGGTTCGCACGCTGGGAAGGCTTTCCTGATGTATTGTCATAAAAAGAGGAAGAGCGTGAAGCCCTTTGACCAGCAGCTGGTGGCTTCTTCAGCCACTGGCTAGTGTCTTGTGCGACACTTGTAAAGTGCTTGGAACGGACTCCCCAAAGGGACCCGTTCCAAACGAATGAGGCCGGATGATGCTGTTGCTTCTCTGGCTGAGTAGCTGGAGAAGGCTGTCGCTTCTCCAGCTGAGAGGTGGGGACTGATGTCCCCGGTTGTTTGGGGCGCACTGCTCCCAAACTGGGTGTTTCGGGAGTAGTGGATGATGGAGTAGCCCCTACCAGCGGTGGGGCAGGCGCAACTTTACTGCTCTGTGGGCCAACTGAGAAAGGATTCTTTGCAGGAACTGGTGGCGGCAGTGTTGCAGCAGCATAACTCCTCAACATAGGTGTGCGGCTGAGTCGTTCTAGCTTCTTCTTTAACTCTTGGTAAGTTTAATGGTCCAGGGGCTGAATTTCTTGTATGTTCCGCTCTCGCTGGTAGACTGTACAGTCTGGCGAGCAGGGAGGATGATACTCCCCACAGTTAACGCAGGTGGGAGGCGGAGAACATGGAGCGTTGGGATGCGAAGGTCGTCCACAATCTCGACACGTGGGGCTGGCAGTGCATCTGAAGGACATGTGTCCGAACTTTCAGCTCTGGAAGCATCGCATAGGGGGTGGGACATCGCACTGGTAGATTATGAACTTGACCTTCTCGGGCAAGCAGTCGCCCTCAAAGGCCAGGATGAAAGCACCAGTAGCGATCCTATTATCCTTGGGCCACCCAAAGACAAGACGGACAAAGTGTTCACCTCGTCGTGCCAGGTTCTCCCGGAGCTCATGATCAGACTGTAGCAAAGATCTTTATGAAAGATAATCCCCTGGACCATATTGAAGGACTTATGGGGAGTGACGTTAAGGGGTATGTCACTGAGCTTCTCACAGGCGAGTAATGTCTGTGACTGTGCATTTGAAGCTGCTTGTATCAGAATGGCCCCGCTCCTTATTTTGGAAAGAGACGCCACTTCCCCAAACTTATCTTCAAGATTGTTCACAAAGAAGAGAGGCTTAGTTCCCATAAATAAATCCCCATCGGTTCTGCAGCACACAAGGTATCACGGTGAATATGGCTCCCGTTTGTCCGCAGCCCTACGTCCCTCCCACGGCGTGGCTAGGGAAGGGAACGATTTGCGGTCATATGTCACAAAGTTAAATTCTACCTTACCGCTCTTAGAGACGTTGGCGGTCGTTCAACCACCGGATTGAGTCTTCATCCGCTTCATGGCGGGTCATCCGCCCAGATGCCACCCACTCCGACCAGGGGCTTTCCCCACGGGTGCGACCCAGCTGTAGCAAAGGCCAGCTGGCAGGATGGCCGTTGCCGGCAGTCCCGAAGCCCCAGATAGACAGGCATCTACTCCTTGGTTTACATGGGGAGGTGGCAGCTCAGTCATCAGTAGTACGATCCCTGTGTTGTCAGTGGGCTACAACCTAGAGGGTACGACGACCCCACCACAACAGGCTGGCTACCGTGCTGGATTTTGGGTGCCATGGGAATTCCATAGTTATCGTGGGTGCAGATGGTGACGCACTAATAGTGTAACTTAAGCAACCTATCAGGTATGTATGCCCAAAATGATGGATGATGGGTGCAGTTACGACGCCAAGACGATGAAGAGTGCCAAGGTCTTAGGGCACAGAAGACTGATGATGCACCACGTACGGTGTCCTTCCCCAAAAGGCTCGTACTTCTGTTGAAATTGGAAGAATGGAGGTCAAACTCGAATGGCGACCATTACATTAAAGGCCAAAACAGTTGAGACTCCCTTTAGTCGCCTCTTACGACAGGCAGGAATACAGTGGGCCTATTCTTACCCCCAAACTCGCTGGGGTTTTTGGAGGGTTATCTCGTCTCATAACGTTAGTCATACGTATCATTTCAGCCTATGATCTTTTCTCCTTTGACAAATCGTTTTGAGGGTTGCATGTCTTTAGGAATATTAGCTCCACTAAACCAGATTTCCTTTCAAACACCGTGGCTCCTGTTGCGTCCTTCGTTAGATAGCTTTCCTAACATACACGACTGATCTCGTCCGACTCTATATGTTGTATCTAATTCACTAGCACTGTGACGTCTAATGAAATCGGAGATAAAGTATCCTTCTTCTTCATCGTCATCCTCTTAACTTCTTCTTCTTCTTAATATTCTACCGCCATCCGACGCAGTCCTGGTGACCGTTTAACACTATTTGTTACGGGTCGCCGGCCGATGTGGCCGAGCGGCTCTAGGTGCTTCAGTCTGGAACCACGCGACCGCTACGGTCGCAGGTTCGAATCATGCCTCGGGCATGGATGTGTGTGATGCCCTTAGGTTCGTTCGGTTTAAGTATTTCTAAGTTCTAGGGGACTGATGACCTCAGATGTTAAGTCCCATAGTGCTCAGAGCCATTTGATCCATTTTGTTACGGATCTAAACGTATCGACTGTTCACGATGAAACTGTCCCAGGTTTGCGACGAAGATCTTTCCGCATCTCTATGACAGTCTGCCACATAATGATCATACTTAGAGACAGTACACATCTTATATACGCTGGGAGGGATGGGTTTTCCTCATTTTAACGCTTCCTTCTCAGATTCATGTCGATTACACTTTCACTCGTTTCCCCTGTCAGGGATTCCTACAACCCCATTTTCTTAGGTATTCCATTGAGGCACCCATCCCATTCTGTTATTTGAGCATTGAAACTCTCATTGACTTTTCATTTTTCTCCCCTATGTACGCCTCATATCGGCAGATTGTGTCATTCAAGTGTTCGACTTTCGCAGTTGTTGCATTAACAGTAACATTCAGTTCCGCTAACCTTGCGCTGACTGCTTGCTCATTTCACTGAATTCTGCTATTCAGCTGAGTACACCTTTCGCAGCCGCAGCTTTGACGGAGCTATCCAACACCGTTAATTTCCCGTTGATAGTCTTGGTTTTTCAGCCTACATGCAAAAGTATGTCTGGCTTGCGCTTCATCCCGTCACAGTGAGCACACAGGCTCTTCCAGAGTTTGTCCATAGCCCTGTCTTTTATACAGAATCTCATCGAAGTTTCATGTATGTCGCCGCTCATTCAGTTTCTTCGTCTTATCAATAACCAGGAAAGCATACCGAGAGTTATTTCAGCAATTTTCACATTTCGCTACGAATTCGTGGAATGACATGTCAGTTCTTACATGAACTTAGTAAATATGTTTTACATTTATAGTTTTGTACTTCAGGGCTATGATAATGTTTTTATTATCCCAGATTAACTGTTTTGGGATCCTTGAGTATGTCTGACTCAAGTAGAAAATAACAGCCAATGTAGATATATTTTCTAATTTCATCCTGGTTCTCTACGGCAACATCATCAAAGAAGAATACACTGACTGGCTTAATTTTTTTCAGGCGATGGATTATCGCTGCTTCACTGAACGTTTGATTCATCGCTCTCTCAATGCCATACAATATTTCTTGCAGCAGCTGAATACGTAGCATATCGGCAGCACAGAATTTGGAGAATAACTGTCATCTGTAGGTCTTATCCTAGGCCTTCAGTTTCCTGCAGTAGCTGAATACATGGCATAGTGGCTGCACAGAATTTGGAAAATAAGTCAACTGTAGCCCTTACACGAGGCCTTTATGGCATTCAAGCCAGTAAGCATCAGTATGGACATCTGATTCCATCTTTGAGCACTCCCTGTATGATCTTAACATGTTCCACAGATGCAGACTTTGCCACAGGAGATATACAGGAATATATACACTATTTCATTTGGTTCATTGTAACACTATATTAGTTCTAATAGTCTACAAACACTTTGTGAGCAGCTCCTACCTACAGCTGCAACCACATTACTTTCTGTAGCGACCATTATTAAGCAGTACTTCTCATCTAATTTCAGAACATCAAATTAATTTAATGTGTATTCGGATCTCAAGAACTTAATTCAAACTTCGTCTCGGCATACATACGTAGTATGGTGACTTTATAGACTAACAGCTGCCTGTCAAGGAGTACGGGAGGTATCATACTCGTCTGTCACCCCATTCTTTATATAGCCCACCATGCTGCTCATACACGAAAGAGCTAAAGAAACAGTTAGATCTGACTAATATCGTGTAGGGAGCCCGCGAGCCTGCAACACGATGTGGCATGGACTCGACTGTCTGAGGTAGTGCTGAAGGAAACTGACACCATGAATCCTGCAGGACTGTCCATAAACCCGTAAGATGTCTCTTCTGAACAGCACATTGTAATGCATCCCAGATATGCTCAATAGTGTTCATGTCTGGGGAGTTTGGTGGCCAGCGGCAGTGTTTAAACTCAGAAGAGTATTCCTGGAGCCACTCTGTAGCAATTCTGCACGTTTGGGATGTTGCATTGTCCTGCTGGAATTGTCCGAGTCCGTCGGAATGCAGAATGGACATGAATGGAAGCAGGTGATCAGACAGGATGCTTACGTACGTGTCACCAGTCAGAATCGTATCTAGACGTATTTGGGGTCCCATATCACTCCAACTTCACCAGCCCCACACCATTACAGAGCCTCCACCAGCTTGAACAGTGCCATGGTGACATGCAGGGTCCATGGTTTCATGAGGATGTCTCCATACCCGTGCACTATCTCTTGCACGATACAATTTGAAACGAGACTCGTCCGACCATACAACATATATCCAGACATTAACATTCCAATATCGGTGTCGACGGGCCCAGGCGAGGCGTAAAGCTTTGTGCCGTGCGGTTATCAAGGGTACACGAGTGTGCCTTCGGCTTCGAAAGCCCATATCGATGATGTTTCACTGGATGGTTCACACGCTGACACTCACTGATGGCCAAGCATTGAAATCTACAGCAAAGGGTTGCACGTCTATCACCTTGAACCATTCTCTTCACTCGTCGTTGGTCACGTTCGTGCAGGATCTTCTTCCGACCTCAACGATCTCGGAGATTCCTGATATTCACGGTACACTCGTGAAATGCTCGTAAGGGAAAATCACTACCTCATCGGTACCTCGGAGATGCTGTGTCCCATCGCTCGTGTGTCGACTAGAACACCAAGTTCAAAATCACTTAAATCTTGATAACCTGTCATTATACCAGTAGTAACCGATCTAACATCTGCGCAAGACACTTGTTGTCTTATATAGCTGTTGCCGACGGCAGCACCGTATTCTGCCTGTTTACATATCTCTGTATTTGGATACGCATGCCTATACCAGTTTCTTTGGTGCTTCAGTGCATACTCCCACTCGGAATACTGAACTTTAGAATCAACACGTTGCAGATTACAGTTTCAGTAACCACAGCACAGTCATTATCCGACTCCACATCCACATTTACTCGTTTAGATCCACACAAATTAACGTTGCAAATGCTTACACACAGCAGTACACTCGATGGGGGATTAGCGTGTGGTTCTGGGAGTTGTCGCATCTCCATAATTGGTGACAGCTGCCGCTGCTGCGGCACAGTATAGCTGGTCGACGGGGGCTGATGTGCAGTACAGTATGGTTGAAAGACGTCAAGTCCAATGACTCGGGAGGACCATCTACAGGATGATGGTGCTGCTGTGGCCTTACAGTCAGTAGAATGTTGGTGTTCTCGTATAACAAACCCACTTCCATAGTTTCAGGAGTACGTTGCACTGCTGGAACTATAACAAACCATAATTGTATATTTGGATAAATATTTGATAGTTATAATAGTAATAATTACACTATTATTACAAAATTGTTTCAGGCCTTATTTCTTTTATGGCTGTGAGCGCTGGCTGGAACCTGTCGCTGCTAGTGGCACCTCATCAACCTTTCACTGTCAACTTCACACCTCTAAGACAGTGGGTTGTGCTGGAGCGAAGTTATTCGCTTAGGCTATCCCTGGGGACCCCCCTTCCCCCCCCCCCCCCCCCCCCCCCAAGAACCATGGACCTTGCCGTTGGTGGGGAGGTTTGCGTGCCTCAGCGATACAGATGGCCGTACCGTAGGAGCAAACACAACGGAGGGGTATCTGTTGTCTGTTGAGAGGCCATACAAACGTGTGGTTCAGTAGTTGCGGGGGAAACAGTCTGGATGATTGACTGATCTGGCCTTGTAACACTAACCAAAACGGCCTTGCTGTGCTGGTACTGTGAACGGCTGAAAGCAAGGGGAAACTACAGCGGTAATTTTTCCCGAGGGCATGCAGCTTTCTGTATGGTTAAATGATGATGACGTCCTCTTGGGTAAAATATTCCGGAGGTAAAATAGTCCCCCATTTGGATCTCCTGGCGGGGACTACTCAGGAGGACGTCGTTATCAGGAGAAAGGAAACTGGCGTTCTATAGATCGGAGCGTGGAATGTCAGATCCCTTAATCGAGCAGGTAGGTTAGAAAATTTAAAAATGGAAATGGATAGGTTAAATTTAGATATAGTAGGAATTAGTGAAGTTCGGTGGCAGGAGGAACAAGACTTTTGGTCAGGCGAATACAGCGGTATAAATACATACAAAATCAAATAGGGGTAATGAAGGAGTCGGTTTAATAATGAATAAAAAATAGGAGTGCGGGTAAGCTACTACAAACAGCATAGTGAACGCATTATTGTGGCCAAGATAGACACGAAGCACACGCCTACTACAGTATTAGAAGTTTATATGCCAACTAGCTCGGCAGATGACGAAGAAATTGAAGAAATTTGTGATGAAATAAAAGAAATTATTCAGATAGTGAAAGGAGACGAAAATTTAATAGTCATGGGTGACTGGAATTCGGTAGTACGAAAAGGGAGAGAAGGAAACGTAGTAGGTGAATATGGATTGGGGCTTAGAAAAGAAAGAGGAAGCCGCCTGGTAGAATTTTGTACAGAGCACAGCTTAATCATAGCTAACACTTGGTTCAAGAATCATAAAAGAAGG
This sequence comes from Schistocerca piceifrons, assembly GCF_021461385.2. Classification (NCBI taxonomy): domain Eukaryota; kingdom Metazoa; phylum Arthropoda; class Insecta; order Orthoptera; family Acrididae; genus Schistocerca; species Schistocerca piceifrons. The sequence continues at coordinate 121,501,768 of NC_060144.1, forward strand.
TTGTATACATGGAAGAAGCCTGGAGATACTGACAGGTTTCAGATAGATTATACAATGGTTGTTGTTGTTGTTGTGGTCTTCAGTCCTGAGACTGGTTTGATGCAGCTCTCCATTCTACTCTATCCTGTGCAAGCTTTTTCATCTCCCAGTCCCTACTGCAACCTACATCCTTCTGAATCTGCTTAGTGTATTCATCTCTTGGTCTCCCTCTACGATTTTTACCCTCCACGCAGCCCTCTAATACTAAATTGGTGATCCCTTGATGCCTCAGAACATGTCCTACCAACCGATCCCTTCTTCTGGTCAAGTTGTGCCACAAACTTCTCTTCTCACCAATCCTATTCAATGCTTCCTCATTAGTTATGTGATCTACCCATCTAATCTTCAGCATTCTTCTGTAGCACCACATTTCGAAAGCTTCTATTCTCTTCTTGTCCAAACTATTTATCGTCCATGTTTCACTTCCATACATGGCTACACTCCATACGAATACTTTCAGAAATGACTTCCTTTCTCTTAAATCAATACTGGATGTTAACAAATTTCTCTTCTTCAGAAACGCTTTCCTTGCCATTGCCAGCCTACATTTTATATCCTCTCTACTTCGACCGTCATCAGTATTTTGCTCCCCAAATAGCAAAACTCCTTTACTACTTTAAGTGCCTCATTTCCTAATCTAATTCCCTCAGCATCACCCGACTTAATTAGACTACATTCCATTATCCTTGTTTTGCTTTTGTTGATGTTCATCTTATATCCTCCTTTCAAGACACTGTCCATTCCATTCAACTGCTCTTCCAAGTCCTTTGCTGTCTCTGACAGAATTACAATGTCATTGGCGAACCTCAAAGTTTTTATTTCTTCTCCATGAATTTTAATACCTACTCCGAACTTTTCTTTCGTTTCCTTTACTGCTTGCTCAATATACAGATTGAATAGCATCGGGGAGAGGCTACAACCCTGTCTCACTCCCTTCCCAACCACTGCTTCCCTTTCATGTCTCTCGACTCTTATGACTGGTTTCTGTACAAATTGTAAATAGCCTTTCGCTCCCTGTATTTTACCCCTGCCACCTTTAGAATTTGAAAGAGAGTATTACAGTCAACATTGTCAAAAGCTTAAGTCTACAAATGCTAGAAACGTAGGTTTGCCTTTCCTTAATCTTTCTTCTAAGATAAGTCGTAAGGTCAGTATTGCCTCACGTGTTCCAGTGTTTCTACGGAATCCAAACTGATCTTCCCCGAGGTTGGCTTCTACTAGTTTTTCCATTCGTCTGTAAAGAATTCGTGTTAGTATTTTGCAGCTGTGACTTATTAAACTGATAGTTCGGTAATTTTCACATCTGTCAACACCTCCTTTCTTTGGGATTGGAATTATTATATTATTATACAATGGTAAGACATAGATTTAGAAACCAGGTTTTAAATTGTAAGACACTTCCAGGGGCAGATGTGGACTCTGACCACAATCTATTGGTTACTGTAGATTAAAACTGAAGAAACTGCAAAAAGGTGGGAATTCAAGGAGATGGGATCTGGATAAACCGACGAATCCAGAGGTTGTACAGAGTTTCAGGGAGAGCATAAGGGAACAATTGACAGGAATGGGGGGAAAGAAATACAGTAGATGGAGAATGGGTAGCTTTGAGACATGAAATAGTGAAGGCAACGGAGGATCAAGTAGGTAAAAAGACGAGGGCTAGTAGAAGTCCTTGGGTAACAGAAGATATATTGAATTTAATTGATGAAAGGAGAAAATATAAAAATGCACTAAATGAAGCAGGCAAAAAGGAATACAAACGTCTTTGAAATGAGATCGACAGGAAGTGCAAAATGGCTAAGCAGGGATGGCTAGAGGATAAATGTAAAGATGTAGAGGCTTATCTCACTAGGGGTAAGATAGATACTGCCTACAGGAAAATTAAAGAGACCTTTGGAGAAAAGAGAACCACTTGTATGAATATCAAGAGCTCAGATGGAAATCCAGTTCTAAGCAAAGAAGGGAAAGCGGAAAGGTGGAAGGAGTATATAGAGGGTCTATACAAGGGCAATGTACTTGAGGACAATATTATGGAAATGCAAGACGATGTAGAAGAAGATGAAATGGGAGATACGATACTGCGTGAAGAGTTTGATAGAGCACTGAAAGACCTGAGTCGAAACAAGGCCCCGGGAGTAGACAACATTCCATTAGAACTACTGACAGCCTTGGGACAGCCAGGCCTAACAAAACTCTGCCATCTGGTGAGCAAGATGTATGAGACAGGCGAAATACCCTCAGACTTCAAGAAGAATATAGTAATTCCAATTCCAAAGAAAGCAGGTGCTAACAGATGTGAAAATTACCGATCTATCTGTTTAATAAGTCAGAGCTGCAAAATACTAACACGAATTCTTTACAGACGAATGGAAAAACTGGTAGAAGCCGACCTCGGGGAAGAAATATTGGAACACGTGAGGTAATACTGACCCTACGACTTATCTTACAAACTAGATTAAGGAAAGGCAAACCTACGTTTCTAGCATTTGTAGACTTAAGCTTTTGACAATGTTGACTGGAATATTCTCTTTCAAATTCTGAAGGCGGCAGGGGTAAAATACAGGGAGCGAAAGGCTATTTACAATTTGTACAGAAACCAGATGGCGGTTATAAGAGTCGAGGGACATGAAAGGGAAGCAGTGGTTGGGAAGAGAGTGAGACAGGGTTGTAGCCTCTCCCTGATGTTATTCAATCTGTATACTGAGCAAGCAGTAAAGGAAACAAAAGAAAAATTCGGAGTAGGTATTAAAATCCATGGAGAAGAAATAAAAACTTTAAGGTTCGCCGATGACATTGTAATTATGTCATAGTCAGCAAAGGATTTGGAAGAGCAGTTGAACGGAATGGATAGTGTCTTGAAAAGAGGATATAAGATGAACATCAACAAAAGCAAAACGGGGATAACAGAATGTAGTCGAATTAAGTCGGGTGATGCTGACGGAATTAGATTAGGAAATGAGACACTTAAAGTAGTAAAGGAGTTTTGCTGTTTGGGGAGCAAAATAACTGATAATGGTCGAAGTAGAAAGGATAGAAAATGTAGACTGGCAATGGCAAGGAAAGCGTTTCTGAAGAAGAGAAATTTGATAACATCGAGTATAGATTTAAGTGTCAGGAAGTCGTTTCTGAAAGGATTTGTATGGAGTGTAGCTATGTATGGAAGTGAAACATGGACGATAACTAGTTTGGACAAGAAGAGAACAGAAGCTTTCGAAATGCGGTGCTACAGAAGAATGCTGAAGATTAGATGGGTAGATCATATAACTAATGAGGAGGTATTGAATAGGATTGGGGAGAAGAGAAGTTTGTGGCACAACTTGACTAGAAGAAGGGATCGGTTGGTAAGACATGTTCTGAGCCATCAAGGGATCATCAATTTAGTGTTGGAGGGCAGGGTGGAGGGTAAAATTCGTGGAGAGAGACCGATAGATGAATACACTAAACAGATACAGAAGGATGTAGGTTGCAGTAAGTACTGGGCGATGAAGAAGCTTGCACAGGATAGGGTAGCGTGGAGAGCTGCATCAAACCAGTCTCAGGACTGAAGACAACAACAACATCCCTGGGGAGCGCTACATAAAACAGTCTGCGAGAAAGTACACTTATCAGCAGCCTTATCCGCGCTCAAAAGGATTGGTGGGACTGTAACAGAAAGTTGGGAACAGTCAGCTGCGGTGCTAATGGAAGCACTTCTTTCTGGCGATGGAGAAGAAGGCCTGGCAGATGATCTGCGGAGGCTACGAAAAATATTATGGAAAGACTTTAGAAATAATAAACTTGGGCACCCCTTCGCATAAATTAGGCAAGAGGTTAAGACTGAAAAGGAAAAACTCCACGACCTGACGGGTTCGTTGCCGAAATAAAACAAGCCCTGTGTGGCGAATTAGATAGCTACTTGCGGGAACTGTACAACGAGTGTCTCTCGCAAGGAAGAGTCACTGCATCGTGGAAAAGCGCTGAAGTAGCAGTAATTAGGAAAGTGCAACATAAAGAGCCAATGATACACATATCCTACAGACCAACTTATCTATTGAGAGTTTTCGGCAAGATAATTGACACACTGTTATGCAGAAGATTGCAAGATCATAGACTTCTACAACGGACAAGGCCCTCACCTGTATGGGTTTAGAAGAGGCAAGTGAACTGAAGACGTAATTAGTAAGGCGATTGCGCTAGCGACAGATACTCAATCTGCGTACGCTCTAGTGTTGATTATCGATATTGCTTGCGCATTCCCCCTGCGGTTGTCGTCTTTCTATAGTCGCCTTAGGGATTTTGAGTGTCCAGAAACGCTGTATAACTGCCTAAGAGTTTATTGCTGCGAGCGACATGCTTCTTTAACATACCTAGGAAATAAAATGACGAAGACAATAGCAATAGGTTGTCTGCAGGAATCAGTGTGCAATCCAGTGTTTTGAGTTGTAGGACTGGAGCCAATACCATAGAAGTTACATGACAGCGGTAAAATAAATGGACTGGAAGCATTTTCAGATGACGTACTGCTCGTTGTAAGCGGTGACTCCAGAAGAATTACAGAAGGCAAATGTGATGCTGCGTTCTACGAACTTGAGGGCTGGTGTTGAAATAGTCACTAGGACTTTACAAAACAATCTCCTGCTGAAAGGGAAACTTGTAAGAAACCATAAAATAAAATTAAATGGTGTAACGATTAGGAGAAGCGCAGTAAGGGGATTTCTAGGGGTATTTCTGGACGGACGTAGTAACTTTCCACATCGTATAGAGGAAGTAGACAGAAAAGATATAAATGTGATAAATAAAATTATAACCATAGCAAATCGATAATTTCGGCTTCTCTTCAAAACAACCAGGGTTTACCAGTAATCTATTTTAGCATGAATATATGTCCAAAGGAACATTGCATCGCAATTCGGAACAACATAGGCACTACAATATCGTATTTATCTGCCGACAACGGGCAGACGACTTTCAAGTAAAGTGTCTCGCCTGTTCAGGAATATACACAATGGATGTACGAGTACAGGTTGTAGATACATGGTTAACGACACATGGAAGTTCGGACTGGCCACGAGTCGTGTATGCATGCTTGTCCAAAAGAACATTGTATCGTAATTGGGAATAACACGGGCACTGCAATATATATTTCAGATAATAGGCTACAATTACGTAGAATAAATAAATAACTATCATAAAAGAAGGGAAGGGTGTAGTGCGATTCCTATTGGTCCATTGGGTTTCCCATAACTTTATTGTGCTCCCATTGGTCGAGAGAGGGTTGTTACAATTATTATTTCACATGACACAATTTCTTACGTGAATAAGGGGTTCCCTGGGTGACCTTGATCAATTCCCAACGATCCCTGGAGGGAGAGGGGGTATGAAACAGCCCAACTGGGCAACCGAACACCTGATGGACATCTGATGTGATACATTAGTTATATAGCTGGGAATTAACCTAGCTGTCCTACCAACGATCATACCTAGCTCTGAGTGCATTAGGAGGTAGGTTGAAAGACGTGAGGCTAAATGCAGCAACACTGCAAGAAACAGTTTGTGTGGCATGTACAGACATCTGAGTCCTACGATGTTTCTTCCACTGTAATTCCTAGTAGGTTTATGCCAGCCACAAAAAGAATTTACCGCAGAACTGCAACACTCAGTGACTGAGAGAAATACATCCTTATTCTACCACATACCATCCGTTATAGTTAGTTCAGACAGAGCTAACGTGGGGAACTGTAAGCAAGTGCATACAAACACAAGAAGTGTTATTAATTTCAGAACAAAGAGAAGTTCACGCACTATTGTTTATAGCAGAACTACAAGACTATATAAAAGAAAGCAACACGACTTGTCAAGACAGAGCGATACAGACTGACGTACAGGCATATTAAGTACGTATTTTACTACAGAAAGCTGAAGTGTCAGAGCGGTAAAGATAAGTGCTAGTCCCAAACCATATTTTCATAGAGTGGCTGCACATTTGATTTCTTCAGTTTTTACACCGGAAGTAGTTGTCATGGCCAAGTGTTATGCAAGTGGAAATCCATGGGTACGACCAATGTGGAACTACGAAAGAGTACTACAACACTACATGCAACTTGCGGTATAGCAGGAGCAAAATTTTGCCTTCCTGCTACCATCATGGATACGAACACAATCAGGTTCGCACAACCTGCGCTGTGTTGGTCAGAAAAACAGTTTTCAGTGCTACGCAGAATGAAAATTGAACTCACTAGAGAAGCTGATATCGTCAGAAAAAGGACGAATTACGGCAAAAAAAAATGTTCCAGAACATAGAGACCTATAGCGTTAAACAACGACGTAACATCACGCCCGTAATCATAATCATTTCCCCTACAGGGGCTGACATGATTCTATTAACAGTTTGGGCGTGAAACCACTCATCCACGAGAATCGCCAACGCATCTAATACCTATGAAGTGGCTAAAAGTAGGAATAAAGAATAATACAAATGTCTAGCGTAGATTAAGGTGTATATTATAGAACATTAAGTCTCAACAGAGACAACAGAGGATTAAGAACAGACCAGAACAATTTGTGTATAAGCTTTTAAAGCCCTTAAAAAACAGAAAATGCTACGTGTATATGATGATATTGTTACAGAGGCAAATTAAGAAATTACAAGGACGAATCTTTTAAAGGTAAGAGGAGTATTACACACCATAAATGTAATATGGACAAGTGTAAAATATCGTTATGATCCTCTCCAGCCAGCACCAAGACGGAGAAAGCCATGCCGGTGCCCTGTAACGCAATTAAAACGACAGACAGGCAGTAAGCCTACAGTTCGGACAACACAACAGAGGAGTTTGCTTCACATCGCGCGATTGAGCGGCTTGCATCATAAGCTCAGAAATATGACCATAGCGACGAGAAGCACAACCCTACTTGGTAAGAAAGAGTAAAGTATCTCAAGAACAACTATCAACCAGTTCGTATGGCGGAACCCTCGAAAGCGAGTCGTACGAAATTTCGTTGTTGTGAAGACCGCTGATGAGCCAGAAAAGTAGGCCACATTCGGTCATCTCTGGCACGAAGAAACGTCGCTTCCTCAAACTCATAGTACTGAGGTTTCCAAACCCTTGTATGAATTTTAACTTACAGTACACCATCTACAAGGACAAATCTGTGATGTGCTGCTACCGTTCGCCAAGATGACTTGCGCCTCCAAGACCCTTACGTGTCTGATCAACCATACACGGTCACTGTGAGTTGCCGACCTCACAAACACTGCTGAAAACACTTTTGTACCTACGGTTTGATGAGCCAAACTGACGGCTCTTGCGCACTGCCACATTATGCAGCATTTGAGACGAACGAAAACCGGTCCTGCCTTCAGCCCTCCCCCCCCCCCTCTCCCCCCACGACTGGTACCAGTAAGCAGCTGTCGACTTCCCTTGCCTTTTTTTTGTGACATCACTTACAAACCACGTAGAGCTGCTGATAGTTTACCTGAGTGTGCTCTGGTAAAACGCAGTCACCATGCTGGGAAGCCGCACCTGTCGTACGGGCTGCGTCGCTCATAGGGCTTGCTTCTCGCCCAACAGCGTGATTATGTGAGCCAGACGCCGAGGGTGACTTTCATGAAGTTTGCGGAAAGAGCGCCAGCAATTTGTGAGACCAGGTGTTGCATTGCCGCCGGCCTAGGGGCCGACACAGGCGAGAATACACGACTATAAACATCAGAGAATAAATTTTGGTTCCGGTAAAGCTGTATCATTAGAGCCCAGAGCGCCGACAGGTTTGCTACTACGAACTCCACGGTCCGTCAACATGGCAACATAAGTGGCCTCAAACTAGGACCATACAGGTCTTAATGAGCACAGTCGCGTGTGGCTCGCCTCGACAGCAGCCGCAAACAGCTGCAAAAGGGAGCATTAGCTGTAATTTATAGAGTCACGAACTTTCATCAGTACCTCCCAGGCAGAAAATATTTTTCGTCACCAACCAAAGGCATTAACACTAGAACTGCTGATATTTGGACATACATAGAACCACGGCTGGGTCACTAACGACCCGCGATCTTTTCCTTTATTTCCCCTATGTCAATGGGTTATTGTTACTGCCAATCAATCTATTGTTAGAAGCACTAGGAAATTTAGATTGAAATTAACAAAAATAAACAAGGTTTACACAAATTATAATTTTATGTTTTAAAACGTACATGTATTTGCTGAGTGTTTTTACTGGCTACCGTTACATAATGAACAAAAATAATACTCTTTTTATGTACATTTGTTGCACACAGTTTTCTTGCAGATGTGGCACTTTACAAATGATTTGTTTCCTTCACAGTTAGACTTAACAATGCAACGTGTTCGCTTTTTTTGTCTGTCAGGAATATCATCAGGTCTGACAGGGACGCTAGTCTTTCTAGTCGCTGTGTACTTCTCAGGAAGCTCCTCCCCCAGCTGCAGGATGAAATCCCTGCGTTTCAATTTTTTATCGTTTAGAGAACTGAACAATACCCACGCATTTATCCCAGCCAAATCCAGCAAGTTGTAAAATGTGTGAACAGGCCAACGTCTCGATGGTGCGTTGACAAGAGTATTTGCGAGCCATAGTTATAAAACGTTACTGTATCTGGCTTCTTTTTTTATACCAACTTCAATCGTCACATAAGGATGCATAGTGCTCGGAATCAGGACATTCTTGTTGCTCTTACCTGATTAACAGTCAGTGTGGTATCAACAATACTGTGTTGCATAACTGTTCTCTTGCCTTCTTGATACAGACTGGTATTTCCCTGCGAGATTGATTAATTGTGCCCACAAGACTCGTAGAATTGGCTTTCAGTGTCTCAGAGAGCGCTAAGGAGGTGAAAAAATTGTCACATGTGATATTTATTCCCTTGTTGAGGTAAGGTTGCATCAATTTTTTTACAACAAAGTCACCAGGACTCTCATCACTCTGCCAGGTGTCATCCTTTCCTAGATAAGGGATAGCATTTACAGTATATTTTGAGTCTTTATCTACCGCCATTCAATACTTTTGCCCGTATTTGTCCGGTTTTGAGGCCATAAACTGCGTGTATCTGCAACGGCACTTTGAAGGAAAAAGCTGTTCGTCGATTGTTATATATGGACCCGGTATGTAGCTAGACTGTGCATTCGCAATGAACTCATTCTAGATTTCTGATACCAAAGCAAACTTGTCTTCTCTTAGTCGTTCTGATCTTGTGGATCTAATGTCAAATCTGAGATAACGCATTATCTCCCTGAAGCTGTCACGAGCCATTGTTTATTTCTCAAAGTTATTTCCCCACTTCACTGACCACAATGTGTTTAGTTCTAAGTTCTTAGCTCCAATAGCATCACGGACGTACAATATAGCTATAAAAGCTTCCAGTTCTTCAATTTTTATAGTCCACTCATCTGAGCTCAGTACACGACGTGCTTCAGTTTCTGTACATTTTATAATATGTTTCAAAATTTTGTCCGTTATCATTAGATGCCATGCACTGTGACAGGTCTCATTCACTTTCCGTTTTGCATGCGGAGATGGTCCTGTCCTATCTTTGAAAACATTCTGTTCTCCATATCTTCCAGCTGAGCAGTCACCTATTACTCCAACTTTCCAGGTTGTTCCATCGGGTGCTACAATATCGCTTCCTGAAGGAAACTGAAGTAGTCCAGAACCCTGGGCATTTTGTTGTCCACGCCGACCTTGAGTACGTCCACTTCCTCGAGTTGACTTAGTCTTTGTGGCAGTTGCTCCTGTAATAGTAGTTATACGTATTAGAACGCGATTTAATATTGAATATATTGTGTAATATTAGAACAAACAAACACCTTCATAAATGTAATATATAGCTTGTAGAAATGAAACACGAATCAAAGTATAGACGTAAGTGTTGGAATTGCAATTAGTGTCTACGCAACATATACATAAACAAAAATTATTATAAAACAAACACATAAACATGTATATCTTTCTCATAAGCATTCAGTAGAACCTTCTCAGGAGTAAAATCGTCTTCTGATGAAGAATCTGGAACTATTGGCGATGGGAATTCTTCCTCAGATAAAGACTCCAGCGGTTCGCCCTCAGATTCATTATCTAAAATCTCATTTAGAGCATTTATAATGTCCTCTTCTGTGCGTAGAAATTTGGGCATAATATATTCGTAAGTTACAAGCACTATCTACACAGGCAGAATGCACAACTAAACCCGTTTTCGTGGTACAAAACTCTGGGTGCGCAATATCTGCATACAAGGTCAGACTTGTTTGAACCTCTCTCCCTCTCGTCCCCTGCTGAAAACTGGAACGTGAGCCGGAAGTGAAGTAAAACCGAGTTTTGCGATTGTTGACAAAAAATACATTAACAATAGGCATGAAGCTACATGAAAAATGCGTTTGTTATAGCGACTGCGCCGGGCGGGTTAGAACTGACCCTTCCGCAGTTCTAGGTGAATCTTCATATTTCTCTTTTATGTTTTCGCCATAAAATGTGAAATGAAGAATAATCACTAATTACCTTATTTCATAAAAATTCACAGAAATGTAACACTCTAGGCAATAATACAAAAGAGTGACAAACAAAAGAATTATCAAGTGGGTCACGAGTGACCCAGCCGCGGTTCTAGTGCTAACTCCTCTGTTGGAGGTTATGCTTATTTATACACCACATAAGCTGCATCATTGGTTACTACTTCCTTCAAATTACCAGTACGAAATTCTTTATTGCTGTAGTATGACGCCGCATGCAAACACAGACAGTCTGTCTCACTTAGTCGCGATAAATGCTCCGGAATTCGATGCATCAGGAACTTCTTGTCTTCAGATCGATCACTCTGTTTCGCCAGCACCACAAGATTTGCCCAAATTCGAATGGACTGGCCTTGTAATCCGATATCAATTTTAGACGACGTAATCTGATTACATTACCCTCATAAACAGACAATAGTCACAGTTCCCTTGTCATTGCTGCAACATGTTTTGAAGCTTTTACACACAGAACATAGGAATTCGTTAAAAATAAGCAGCCAGCGCACTGGTATCGCATGTGGATTGGCCTTGACAAACTGCCCGCTTCCACATAAGCATTGATAACCAGGTAGCGCTGCGCCAAGAACTTTTCAATTCACCTCGACACATTGGCCCCTGGCAGCGCCTCCACGTCGATTTTACTGGTCACGTCTGAAAAACAAACCATCTCACTATCGTCGATGCATGCAGTAAATATCGAGTTTCCATCCCAGTGAACCCGACAACTAACGCTAGAACTACAGAAGACCTCATTTCTGTCTTTTGCTTACGAGATATCCCACAAACAAACGATCTGGACGATGTGCTGCAACTTTATTCCTTGGAATTTCAACAATTTGGCCAACAAAAAAGAATTCAACATCTCCATAGAGATCCGTTCTCTTCTCAGTCACCGAGCGAGGTGGCGCAGTGGTTAGCACACTGGACTCGCATTCGGGAGGACGACGGTTCAATCCCGCGTCCGGCCATCCTGATTTAGGTTTTCCGTGATTTCCCTAAATCACTCCAGGCAAATGCTGGGATGGTTCCTCTGAAAGGGCGCGGCCGACTTCCTTCCCTGTCCTTCCCTAATCCGATGAGACCGGTGACCTCGCTGTTTGGTCTCTTCCCCCAAAAAACCAACCAACCAATCTTCTCAGTCGACTAGTGAAGCTGAACATTACGTTTGAATTTGGAAGGATCCGATGTCAAAACTTCTTGTCTTACACTGCAGAAAAAAATGATTTGTTGTTATTTCTCAGCAAGTATCACACCCTGCATTTTCACGACGCCTTGCCCGCAGAGTTGTTACATGGTCATCGTTCAAATGTGTGAAATCTTATGGGACTTAACTGCTAAAGTCATCAGTCCGTAAGCTTACACTTTCCTTAACCTGCATTATCCTAAAGACGAACACACACACCCATGCCCGAGGAAGGACTCGAACCTCCGCCGGGACCAGCCGCACAGTCCATGAGTGCAGCGCCTTAGACAGCTCGGATGGTCATCGTCACCTCACTCTGTTGCCTCTGTATCACCTTCGAAATCCTCCTTCAACCCCTAGCTTCACAGCAAACTTGTCTATAATAAACCTCACAATTGGAAATCCAGCATAGTCACGCAGTCGAATGGGCGAACTTGTTATGCCGTTCACAGCAAATTTGGCGCCCGTTGACAGCTCCTATGCTGCCATAGATTTTCCTGTTTCCAAAACATATCCTGCAAAGCAGACTGCGGTCCTCTAGCAGATTTTGTCAAAACCTGATGTTCAGGCACGTGGGTGAACGGAAGGAGGTCAGTCCCTGCTTCCCTACGCTGCCACAGCCGCAGCATCCATTGCTGTTCACAGTCACATCGAGCCCTCATCAGCCATTCAGTATTCATAGTACGCATCAGGGACAATAATGCGCTCTCCTGTGCCATTGGATGGACATCCTACCTCCAGTTCCTTGACAGATGTTCCCTGTGGTTCGCAAGGCGATTGTTCAGATGCGGACTGGTTGGCACTATGTACGATCAGGATGTAACCAACTCCTTCAGCTGCTGCACCACAGCAAAGACCTCTCCCACATCGTAGCCTGCATCCACACTATGCAACGATGATGCGGAATTTTTGGGGTAGGGGCAGGAATGTCTTTGTCGTATGCACAAGGCGCACGGCACTCCACACGCATTGCTATGGAAGACGAGATTTTAAACTGCTCACCAGGGCTCTGCCGCTGGACGTCAGTTTTCCAGAGCTCATCGTCTTCCAAGTGGTGCTTCCATCTTCACCACCAATAGAAACCATCATCACTTAACCTCATTGAACCAATTACACTGTCACTATGTAGATTTTCCCGGCGTATTAGTATATCAAATTCTTGTCGTGTTTCCAGCCGGATCAAACTGTCATCTGAGCACAATATTTCAGTGGTCCACCCGGCCGACATCATCAGGTGAAAAAAGCTACGCTACTCTCGCCGCTAACTGATTCCATTCGCAAATGACCTTTATGTGCATCGGAAGTACAACAGTGCCTGCGCTAGATACAGTGCGCACGCGCTCAATCATCCCTGCTGCCCCCTGGCGCCAAAAGAGTTGCAGCCCCTCCGGTGGTGAATACTGTTGAAAACGATATATCGTTACAAATGATTATTCACAACCGGCCGATTCAGATTCCGTTGTTTCTTCATGTCTGATAAAACAGGATTCCACGTTTTACTTTGCGGGTATCCATTATCACGATTAATGATATTATCTGCTAGTCTGATTTCGACTGATTCTTTTAAAACACATTCCCAATACCGAGAAGCATTTGCATCTACTTGTGTCTCATTGTATAGCATCCTGTGTCCCTTTGTAAGGGTGCATCAACTTACAATTTCTCAAAATATTTAGCGTCAGCTCTCAGCCCTCATGTGAGTAAATGTGAACATCATATATCCAACTTCATTGATTTTATTCAGCGTTTACAGTTGCTTGTCTTGATCCCTCTGATTTACTTGTTAGTTTTGATGTGGTGTCACTCTTTACTCGGGTCCCTCTTGAAGAGTCAATGATTTTAATTAACGAAAAACTTGATATGGAAATGACGAAGCTCTACCGTCATGTTCTGACGACCACTCACTTTTTATTTGATGACCAATATTTTGAACAAACCGACGGTGTGGCTATGGGGAGTTCTTTATCCCCCATAGTCGCTAATCCTTTTATGGAGGATTTTGAGAATATGGCCCTGAAAACATCTTTTTGAAGCCCTCGTGTTTTCTGAGATATGTTGACGATATGTTTCTTGTTTAGCCACATGGAATAGACTCTATTCACTGGTTATTGGACAATTTTAATTGTCTTCATCCGAACATCAAATTCACGAAATAAATTGAAAGGGAGGGAAAGTTACCGGTTTTGGATGTACTAGTTTACAGAAAAGAAGACGGAACTCTTGGACACAGTGTTTACAGGAAACCGACTCATACCGACGGGTATTTAAATGCTACCAGTTGCCAACCACCTTCTCGACCTACAGGACTCCTTCGGACTTTGGTTAAACGAGCATATGTTGTCTCAGATGCTGAAAATTTACCACAGGAGCTGCAACATCTTAAGGACGTGTTCAATAATAACGGCTATACGGACCGACAAAGTCGACGTGCTTTTGAGTTTGGACCTCTGCCTGAACCTTCTGAAGATACCTTTAGGTCTATGGCTTTTCTTCCGTATGCTGAGAATGTGTCCGCCAATATCGGTAGACATTTGAAGAAATATGAGATCAGACGTGTTTTTCGTCCGCCTGCTAAGATTCCAGCACTTCTTGGCTCTGTCAAAGATGATTTAGGTTTTAGGGAATCTGGCATTTACAAAATACAGTGTGAGTGCAGGAAAATTTACATTGATCAAACTATTCGTACCGTCAACGACAGGTGTATTGAACATCATCGCCATACGCCATTATTACAACCAGATAAATCTGCGGTGGCTGAGAATTGCCTTACAGATGGACGCATGATGGTATACAATGAGACGCAAGTAGATGCAAATGCTTCTCGGTATTGGGATTCTGTCTTAAAAGAATCTGTCGAAATCAGGCTAGCAGATAATATCATTAATCGTGATAATGGATACCCGCTAAGTAAAACGTGGAATCCTGTTTTATCAGACATGAAGAAACAACGGAATCTGAATCGGCCGGCTGTGAATAATCATTTGTAACGATATAGCGTTTTCAACAGTATTCACCACCGGAGGCGCTGCAACTCTTTTTGCGCCAGCGAGCAGCAGGGATGATTGAGCGCGTGCGCACTGTATCTAGCGCATGCGCTGTTGTACTTCCGATACATATAAAGGTGCAGTCATTTGCGAGTGGAATCAGTTTTGGTGAGAGCAGCGTAGCTTTTTTCACCTCATGATGGCGGCCAGGTGCACCGCTGAAATATTGTGCTCAGATGACAGTATGATCCGGCTGGAAACCCGACAAGAATTTGATAAACCAATTAGACTCCTCTGTATGTCTTTCTAACTCGACGTGCACTGGGCTCTGGCCACAGTCTCAGAAGACTTGCCATGAGAATACAAAGACCTAACACAATGCTACTCACTTGTGAAGCATTTATCCGGACTTGCGGGGTCTGCTGTTATGGTTAACCTGATTTGGCTTGTTAATTTTAAGGGGTGGACGGTTGCCCTTGTCGCCACCCCGTGCCCCCCTGGGACGGAATGTGTCTACCCAACAGTCTGGGTATAGCGTCACCCTTGGAATAGTGCGAACGTGTTTCAGAAGTCTGCGAGTCGTGTAACTGTGGCGAAACATGGGGACCACCCCGGTATTCACCTAGCGGGATGGGGAAAATCGCCTAAAAACCACATTCATGCTGGCTGGCACACCGGCCCTCGTTGTTAGTCCACTGGGCGGATTCGATAAGGGGCCGGCGCGCCTATCCGAGTCCAGGAAGCAGCGCGTTAGCGCTCTCGTCTACCCTGGCGGGTACTTAACACAATGCTACTCTTCTGGTAATAATCATCAAGTAATTGAACAAACTAACACCCTGTGATCCACAGTACTATTGAGCTATGATAGCGTTGAACAGGTACATACAAGAATAACTGCATTATGTATTTTTGTTATTCTGATGCATGTATTGTGAATAAACTCATTCATGTTATTACTACACTCCTGGAAATTGAAATAAGAACACCGTGAATTCATTGTCCCAGGAAGGGGAAACTTTATTGACACATTCCTGGGGTCAGATACATCACATGATCACACTGACAGAACCACAGGCACATAGACACAGGCAACAGAGCATGCACAATATCGGCATTAGTACAGTGTATATCCACCTTTCGCAGCAATGCAGGCTGCTATTCTCCCATGGAGACGATCGTAGAGATGCTGGATGTAGTCCTGTGGAACGGCTTGCCATGCCATTTCCACCTGGCGCCTCAGTTGGACCAGCGTTCGTGCTGGACGTGCAGACCGCGTGAGACGACGCTTCATCCAGTCCCAAACATGCTCAATGGGGGACAGATCCGGAGATCTTGCTGGCCAGGGTAGTTGACTTACACCTTCTAGAGCATGTTGGGTGGCACGGGATACATGCGGACGTGCATTGTCCTGTTGGAACAGCAAGTTCCCTTGCCGGTCTAGGAATGGTAGAACGATGGGTTCGATGACGGTTTGGATGTACCGTGCACTATTCAGTGTCCCCTCGACGATCACCAGTGGTGTACGGCCAGTGTAGGAGATCACTCCCCACACCATGATGCCGGGTGTTGGCCCTGTGTGCCTCGGTCGTATGCAGTCCTGATTGTGGCGCTCACCTGCACGGCGCCAAACACGCATACGACCATCATTGGCACCAAGGCAGAAGCGACTCTCATCGCTGCAGACGACACGTCTCCATTCGTCCCTCCATTCACGCCTGTCGCGACACCACTGGAGGCGGGCTGCACGATGTTGGGGCGTGAGCGGAAGACGGCCTAACGGTGTGCGGGACCGTAGCCCAGCTTCATGGAGACGGTTGCGAATGGTCCTCGCCGATACCCCAGGAGCAACAGTGTCCCTAATTTGCTGGGAAGTGGCGGTGCGGTCCCCTACGGCACTGCGTAGGATCCTACGGTCTTGGCGTGCATCCGTGCGTCGCTGCGGTCCGGTGCCAGGTCGACGGGCACGTGCACCTTCCGCCGACCACTGGCGACAACATCGATGTACTGTGGAGACCTCACGCCCCACGTGTTGAGCAATTCGGCGGTACGTCCACCCGGCCTCCCGCATGCCCACTATACGCCCTCGCTCAAAGTCCGTCAACTGCACATACGGTTCACGTCCACGCTGTCGCGGCATGCTACCAGTGTTAAAGACTGCGATGGAGCTCCGTATGCCACGGCAAACTGGCTGACACTGACGGCGGCGGTGCACAAATGCTGCGCAGCTAGCGCCATTCGACGGCCAACACCGCGGTTCCTGGTGTGTCCGCTGTGCCGTGCGTGTGATCATTGCTTGTACAGCCCTCTCGCAGTGTCCGGAGCAAGTATGGTGGGTCTGACACACCGGTGTCAATGTGTTCTTTTTTCCATTTCCAGGAGTGTAGTTAATAAATGTTAAAGTGTATGTGTCATCTGCTTCACCTAAGGATGACAAACCTACAGTGCAGCATTTAATGCGATTAAAACTGCTTACAGTTTCAACTATAAAGTCAAGTTAATTGGCAATATCGGCAGGAGAGGAAATGTGTTTCACGCAAGATGATAAAAAGAGAAAGCTGTTCGAGAAAGCAGCTGTGTGTACGACTGTTAATTTGACATTTACCTAATGGTGGTGATTGTAAAGTACGGATTTGTAACCTACATGTCTCAAGTATGGTTCTGAAATTTTAACTCAAAAGTTGTTTAAATACATATAGAAATGTTGCAGAACTGGGAACGTAAGCCATACATTGTAGGTACAGAGAAACTTTAAACAGTGAATGTAAGCTATATGCTGTACACTGAAGAGGCAAAGAAACTGGTATAGGCACGCATATTCAAATGTAGAGATATGTAAAGGCAGAACACGGTGCTGCGGTTGGCAACGACTGTATAAGAGAACAAGTGTCTGGTGCAGATGTTAGATCGGTTACTTCTGATACAATGACAGGTTATCAAGATTTAAGTGAGTTTGAGCGCACGAGCGATGGGACACAGCATCTCTGAAATAGCGATGAAGTGGAGATTCTCCTGTACGACAATTTCACGAGTGCACAGTGAATATCAGGAATCCGGTAAAACATCAAATCTCCGATATCGCTGCGGCCGGAGAAAGATCCTGTAAAAACAGGACCAACGATGATTGAAGAGAATCGTTCAGCGTGACAGAAATGCAACACTTCCGTAAACTGCTACATATTTCAGTGTTGGGCCATAAGCATTCAACGGAACATCATCGATATTGGCATTTGGATCCGAAGGCCCACTCGTGTACCCCTGATGACTGCACGATAAAAATCTTTATGCCTATCCTGGGCCCGTCAACACCGACATTCGACTGTTGATGACTGGAAACATGTTTTCTGGTTGAACAAGTCTCGTTTCAATTGTGTCGAATGAATATGGATATGTATGGGTATGAGGACAGCCTTATGAATCCATAGACCATTCATGTCAGCAGGGGACTGTTCAAGTTGGTGGAGGCTCTGTAATGGTGTGGGGTCACGTACGTCTACGTACGACTCTGACAGGTGACACGTACGTAAGCGTCCTGTTTGATTACCTGCATCCATTCGTGCCCATTGTGCTTTTCGACGGTCTTGGGCAATTCCAGCAAACGTCCAGAATTGCTGTAAAGTGGCTCCATGAATAATCTTCTGAATTTAAACACTTCCGTTGCCCAACAAGCTCCCCATGATTGAGCATATCTGGGATGCCTTGCAAAGTGCTATTCAAAAGAGATCTCCACTCCCTCGTATTCTTACAGGTTTATGGACAGCCCTGCATGATTCATGGTGTCGATTCCTTCCAACACTATTTCCGACATTAATCGAGTCCATGTGACGTCGTGTTGCGGCACTTCTGTGTGCTCGCTGGGCCCTTACACGAGATTAAGCAGGTGTAACAGTTTATTTGGCTGTTGTATTACGAAATGAAATTATAATCTATGTACTGTAGATGTATTATGAATTTGAAATTGTAATCTGTATGTTGTAGATGTATTATGGAACCGTGATAGCAACCCACTGTTTCTATATGAGTTATAAAACTGAAATTTTGCACTGGCTAGTATAGGTTCATTATGGAACCGAATTCACAATCTGCGGGTTGTAAATGAATTATGTCACTGAGATGTTCCTTAATACACAGAGCTACATACAGAACTACTTTCTCTTGTGGTTAATTGCTGTCATGCCTGTTTTAATGAAACTATATGGTTCCAGAGACTTTTTCAACTCGAAAACGTCTATGATGTATATATGCAGATTGAAGTGGAGAATGAAAATTTCTTCCAAAACGAGGATTTGAACCCAGGTCTCCTGCTCACTAGACAGATGTCCTAACCACCCTGACACAGTGGCTTTGCAAAACTGTATGTACTACCCTAGTACACCTCCCTCCTCAGTTCAGATTCCTATTTCTTACCTTAAAAGCAGTCTCACTGAGCTATTTTCATGCCAGAAGTATGGCTTAAAATGGATATGGAAAATGGAATCAGGACAGTCAAAAGATGTCTTTCTCTCTCTCTCTCTCTCTCTCTCTCTGTCTCTCTCTCTCTCT
Organism: Schistocerca piceifrons; assembly: GCF_021461385.2. Classification (NCBI taxonomy): domain Eukaryota; kingdom Metazoa; phylum Arthropoda; class Insecta; order Orthoptera; family Acrididae; genus Schistocerca; species Schistocerca piceifrons. The sequence continues at coordinate 121,521,006 of NC_060144.1, forward strand.
CTCTCCACGTGTGTGTGTGTGTGTGTGTGTGTGTGTGTGTGTGTGTGTGCTCTGCACTGAAGCTGTATGAAGTTGCTGCAAATACTGACAAGATGAAGGCGAAGGCTTGGTGGTACATACAGGTTGGCAGATTGGCAATTTCATTTTTATGGCCAGTAAATTACTGGCCTGTGAGTGGAGGAGACGAGAGGAGAGAGAAATGGCAGAGAGGCGGTGGGAAGTTTCATGACTTAGTACAGCAAAGGACTGATGGGAAAGGGTGGTGAGGGAAGGACATGGATGGGGTGTGATGATGTCATGCAATGTCACTGCCTCTGCAACTAGGTGAGGTGCAGGTTCAAGGTCATATCTGATCGAGAATGCCCACTGCAGTCCTGGTCAGTTGCATTCTGTTTGCCTATGTTAATATTGGCTGTCCTTAGTTTTCTCAGTATTGTTGTCTGTTGTGTAAGCTGTGATCAGTCCTTGTTTTGTGGGTAGGTTGCTTAACGTTTGAGTTGTTTTTTTGTAGTAAGTGAGAGTGTACCACTTGTTTGTTGTCATGTATGTTTCTTGTTCATGTACGTTTGTGTTCTGTGTGTGGATATGCCTTGTCTTTGTGCTCTGTGCGTGTTTATGTTCCGTGCGTCAGTATCTGAATGTGGTGATGATATGTTTGTTGGTGAGTATCAAATGGTCCTTTCATCTTTATTTTACTTTTACGATTCGTCTTGCCTGCAACGCTTCTGCTATACTTATTTTCCACAGATATTTGCTTCATTATCTTCAGTTCATTTTTGTTGTTGTGCTCATGGTATGGAGTTTTAAATGTCCTGTGTGTTGTGTTGCCCATCTGGAATCGTTATGCCCTCATGGATAATGAGAAATAATGGGTGTAAGGTGGCCAGAGGACATGTCGCTGTAGGGATCTTGACAGGTCAGCGAAAGTGTACTAGACACTAATGCAGTTTCTATAAATTCATTAAACTCAACTTATTCTGAAGAGCTCCTACACAGATGACAACTTGTTAAAGCGGTGGCTATCAATAAGCAGAGGCCTGACACTGGGGTGCATCTTTATACACAGAGTGTTCACCAGTACATCTGTCGACAACTTGAAGTAATAATCGGCACCAACTAGCGACATGGAATTCCCACTATAAGCATGCAACTACAAGTAGGAGTAGAAGTAGAATTAGAAGACTAGTGCCCTAGTAGCCACCACTTATTGCCCTGGCAGTTTTCATTGTTCAGTGATTTGGACGCTCTGCATTGGCTGCGATGATCAAAGTGCCGCTAACAGTGCCTGCAGGAATCTTCGAATTGTTGCCTCTGGCAGTATCAAGAACATCTAATACTACATTGTGCAACATGCCTTGGAAACCACTTTGTTTGTGTGTCGTAGGATAGTTTGAGATCTAGTTTATGACTATGATCTTGATGACAGATTTTCTGTGTATGGAACATTGATGTTTGTTGTTGTGTCCGTGTAGTGCGAGGTAACAGATATTTCGGTTTTTCTCATTTCTATGGTGGATTTTATTTTTCGACGGAGCTGGATGCGACAGGGTGTTTCATTTACAAGGCAAATGCCACCGTCTACATAGAGACACCAATAAACTATTCCGTATTACTTGGGTTTTCTTATACTGTCATACATGATTAAAAAATTGTTGGAAGGAATGCCAGTGACTGATGACATCATGGAGACCCACTCATGTGAGTGGAACTGGTTGTCAGATGAGAGGGAGTTTGACTCTCTGATTAATTTTAGAAACCTTGTTATTACTTTTATGTGGACTTTATGCAATGCTGGATGATGTGAGTATCGCTGGATGATGTATAATTTGTATCTGAATTTTTATACCAGCTCTGCAGTGTTGTGTACGGTTTTGCTGTTTATGTAAATATAATGTTTCTGTGTATGAGTGTTTCTTTGGGTGTATGATACATAGGTATATTTTGGAAATTTACAACTGGCCCCACTGGTGTTTCCTACTCAGGATTTCAGTATTCGGTTTCTTGCAGTTCCTTTGTCTTAGCCATTCCATTTTTGTTTTGTGAGTGAGTGTGACGTTGCCTAATCTAATGAGATAGCTTCGCTCTGGGACTTCGAAAATTTTACACGTTTTACTACCATATGCAAGGTTGCCGGGTTTTAGTTTTTGAGTATAACATTCTCAGACTGAAACATTACACTCTGGTTTATGCAGCTTTCTGTACTTTGATTTATAGATGTTACTATTTTACAGTTTTTCGCATGCAACAGTTGAGAAATAGTACAGAAACATATTTACATCGACATATATGCCTGCAATGTTAAATTATCCCACATAAGAGGAGTAATAAAAATATATAAATTCAGAAAACAGAAATCAGTCGCTTTTTCTAAACTTTCGCTTACCCTGCAAACAAGTTTCCGAACCTCATTTGGAGATGGTTCGCACGGAAGGTACATGTTTCTTTCCATTGCAAGCTGCTTGGTACTAACTTTCGACAGTATGAGTGTCTTTGTAATTGATATCCACCTGGCATCTTCCACTTGACCACTCACAGAGAGAGAGAGAGAAAATGTGTGTGTGTGTGTGTGTGTGTGTGTGTGTGTGTGTGTTTGTGTGTGTATGTGTGTCTCTGTATGTGGTAACGACGAAGTTGGGATTTTCCCGTACGACCATTTCACCAGTGCAGTGAATATCAGGAATACGGTAAGAAATCAAATCTCTGACATCACAGCGGCCGGAAAAACATCCTGCAAGAACGGAACTAACGACGACTGAAGGGAATCATTCAACATGACAGAAGTGAAAACCTTCTGCAAATTGCTGCAGATTTTAATGCTTGACCATCAAAAAATGTCAGCGTGAGAATCGTCAACGAAACATCACCGATATGAGCTTTCGGAGCCGAAGGCTCACTCGTATACCCTTGATGACTGCAAGACCAAAGCTTTATGCCTCGCATGGCCCGGTCAATACCAACATTGGACTGTTGATGACTGGTGACACGTACGTAAGCATCTTATCTGATCACCTGCACCCATTGATGTCCATTGTGCATTCCGACGGACTTGGGAATTTTCAGCACGACAATGCGACGCCCCACACGTCCATAATTGCTACAGAGTGGCTCTAGGAACACACTTCTGAGTTTAAACACTTCGGCTAGCCACCAGACTCCCCAGACATGAACATTATTGAATAGATCTGGGATGCCCTGAATCGTGCTGTTCAGAAGAGACCTCCACCCCCTCCTACTCTTACGGATTTATGGACAGCCCTGCAGGATTCATGGCATTAGTTTCCTCCAGCACTACTTCAGACGTTAGTCGAGTCGATGCCACGTCGTGTTGCCTCATCTTTGCGTGCTAGTGGGGGTCGTGTACGACGTTAGGCAGGTGGCATCACATCTTTTCTGTTTGTGTATTACAGAGTAAAAATATGTACTGTACTTCAGATGAATAAATTCGTCTTTGCACGTATATTTTTAATCTCACTGATGGCATTGTAATGGCTCGCTTATGGCACTGTTATAGCAACCCAGCTTCTGAGCCGTCCGAATGAGACACAGCCAGGACAAAAGCACCACAGGCGCAAAGATTCGAGCTGGTGCCAGTGCTATAGAGACTCACCACTGGCACGAGCTCCACCAGCGCCACGAGGATGAAGATATCGACTTTGCCTCGGCCAATTGCCGGCCGAGTACAATCAGCCAATGACCGGACTACAACGGACAGACGCCTCTTCGAAAGAAAGAAGTGGTTATAGATCATCGTCCAGGGCTGACTTAGACAGGGGACGTGGTTTAGTGGACTCTTAGAAGTGAACGGTTGCTGTAAATTGTATTTGCTACGTACTGTGAAGTTTACCCATGATTATTTGCAGTGTGCCTTTGAGGGCCTTTCTTTGTTGTTTTACAAGCACTGTTGCAGACTTCTCGTTCGTCAAGACACGCAGATGAGAAAACCGTTTAACTCATTTGTATGACTTTGTTACTAATTTGTTGGATAGTTGTAGTAATTGCGTTATCGTATTGGGTTACCTGACCCTGGGGCTTAGCTGTGTAATAGGGTCAGGAAGAAATTGTCTTAGTGGTGTACGGCATCAGAAGCCGTTTCTCGGGGTCAAAAACTCTGCCTACCTTAACAACAGTCGAATCTCGGGCTCCAAAGCAGTAACGAAGAGCGTTTAGAAAACTGATGATGATGGTTTACAAAATTATGTACTTCATTTTCCTGCCAGAGTTTTGGTATTTTTACAATAAATTATTAGACTATACATATGGATTTCTAACGATTCGATTATATTACAGTAACTTATGCACTTTGCAGGTGCAGATCTTAACACTCTCTACTGATGTCTTTCTTTAGAGAAAGATACAATGAGGCTAAGGTTTTTCCTCTGAGAAAGAACAAACAGTCTAATATAGAGGCAGGATATGATAACGAACCTGCTGTCAAGGAAAAGTATGTGTGCGTATTATTCAGAGTGTGTGTGCGTGAGACGTGGTAATGTGCTGTCATAACACTGCACACATTCAGACTAATAATCAAACAAATTAAGCAGTTAAGCATAATGAGTATGAAAAGTAGATAGGAAATACGTTAATTGGTGCAGTAGTTTATTGCAATAAGAATGGAGGAGAATAACTATCGAAGCATATGTAGTTTGGATATTTGAATTTTAATTCAGTGACCCTGCCAGAATATACTCGGCAGTGGCTGAAGTATGAGTAGGCATGACAGCACTTTCTAGGATAGATGCGACCTGTGGCTAAAATGCTGCATGTCAGTATGGAGGGTAAGCCATTGTGGTCTGACAAGTGCAGAAGCAGGCACAGGGACACCGAAATAGGACCTGAAGTAAATGTTAAGATGTAGCTGAGTAGCCCAGCCCATTCAGCGTCGCTACACATCAGGAGGGTCACACAAATGGTGTGGGAGAGGGCTGAATTACGCCGAGGCACACAGTAAAACAGTGGTACTATTAACGGATGTTTATTCCCAGCAGCAGTGTACATCACGACGGCAGTTTTCATGGTCGCCCAGCACGCGTGTCAACACAGTCGGTTGTGGAATGTGCTGACGTCCACAGTGGCAAACCATATGGTTTGTCAAGGTTGGCCGAGGTGGCCGAGCGGTTCTAGGCGCTACAGTCTGGAACCGCGCCACCGCTATGGTCGCAGGATCGAATCCTGCCTCAGGCATGGATGTGTGTGATGTCCTTAGGTTAGTTAGGTTTAAGTAGTTCTAAGTTCTAGGGGACTGATGACCTCAGATGTTAAGTCCCATTGTGCTCAGAGCCATTTGAACCATTTTTTGTCAAGGTTTGTGGGCGGGTATCTCCACAGCGTCATGTGACCTACGAGCCGGCGAGAATCGGCCATGGCCCACTCAGGGCCTCCGGGATTGACCAACTATATACCGCATTCACGTATCTTTTGCCCTCATGTCGCACTTTTGGGTGCAATAATCGACACTAGAAGTTTCACGTCGAGCAGCAGCACCCTGATCGCTCACGTGGGGTCGACAGAGATGGTGGCCAATAACGTCTCGGTGGTAGGGAGCCACAACTGTGCAACTCCCCCAACCGGATTGTAGAGAGCGTGCATTCCATTGGCCAGAGTCCCTCAGACGGTAGAAGCTGCCCATACACCAGCCCCTCACATCGATGAAGTGTACCAAGTCCAGCAAATGATAGGGGTCATAATTCGACCAGTTGGTCAGGAGGCAGGCAGCCAGCAGATCTTCCCATTTCAGTATTAGTCACCATTTCTCTAAAACTCAGCACACCTTCATTCTTTCGGGTTCCAGATGTAGACGGGAAGATCGTATGGTTGAATACCTTAAGCCTCTAGGCTTAACTATTTATACACTTATTGCTACGCCTCTGAGGTAGTCCCACTGCTGCGGACAAGTACATTTGTTCTATATTACTGGACTCATCAGATTTTCTTGGCTCGCCCCATGGGTCTACAAGCAACATGGGTTCCTAAGTTTGGTCATAATTGAAACATGTGAGTCTTTTGTAGCTCGCAAGTGGTATGAGTTACTGGATGTTGCTTCATGCTTGGTCCCACTGTGTTTTGGCGTTAGCCGTTATAAGTACTTCGCCAATGGCTGGTGTAGTAATTCCGGCTAGTTGAAGTGTTTCACCTAATGTAAACAGTACTGCCAAGTGGCCTACTTGATTAGCGCGTTGGCCAATCTGGCGTCTATAGCCTGGGAGCTGCCGGGATAAAACTTCACTAAAATGTTTCAGTTTTCACTCCGAATCTATAGGGGCTCAGCACGCCTCTCTTCTTTGGGATGATTCGTCCCGAATCTTTCAAGAGGAGTTTTTTTATTACGGTTACTTTTACCCACAAAAATCTATACTGAGTGGCTAGCTACATCTAGTATTAACAACTAGCTGTCCCTTATATATTCTTAAGATGACCTTATTCTCTAAGTGTGGTTTCCAGAACCTTATTACAATGCAATTCTTAATCTAACGCTTATACTAATTACACACAACTTTCTTGCAACACACTGCTGATTCCTTTCATAAGCTGTTTCCCCGCCCTATGTCGCCTAACCACTCCACTGACAACTGATGTATCGGTGGATCCGTAGACTGTGCGTAGCTGCAGTTATTATAGGAACAAAATATGAAAACACCTTGTAGAACCAATGCCACAACTGGTAGCTGAAATGCTTACTGATATAGTACTTTGTCGACAATGCCATTGTACCCAGCTCATTTGGAAGTAAGATCGTGTGGGCAAGATTTCCTTTTCGCCACTTTTCTCGTTAGTTTTTGAATCGGTACTGCTGGTACGTTCTATTTAAACAATTTGCGAACCAGTCATTTTACAATGTCACTAAACTGATTGTCCTCGTACTCTGTGGGATACAAAAATTTTCCCACTCTTATAATCATGAAATAAGGCCTTTAGGCATGAGAATGAACACATCTGCGTTTTATTCTTATGTATCACACTTCCCAATTTCTATCTATGCCCTTCCATAAGTGTGTGATATCATGATGTTTAAATATGATGAGATATAGAAAATGATGGGCTAGTCTAAGGTAATTAGAGTGTAATGGGCTTGGTTGAAATATAACCTGAGGAAAAGCTAAGCACAAAGTTTGCCTGTAAGCTTCATAAGAGATTGACAGAATCGAGAGTCGTGGGCGTCAGGTGGCAACAGGCAATAGGAACAGGCGGTTTGAACAACGAGACAATGTCTCCAGAGGTCTGCCACACTTGGGCACTGTCAGACGGACTGCCATGAGATGCAGACGCTGCTGTTTCAGAGCTCTTGCTGATGTTGGATAGAAGGTATAAAAGTGAATTATATTATCGTGGATAGTGTTCGTAATGCATCTTGTCGAGTCATTTTAATCAGGGGAGTGTCAGAAACAGTTTACTTGTCATAATTTCACTGGTATAAAGTAATTGGTAAATTGTGGCGATGCACATTAACTGTAAGTGATGGTCCTCAGCGATGCACTCTGTACGTGGAATAAATAGCAGTATAATCTATTCTTTTGAAAGATTGTGTCAAGTTATTGCTTAATTAGTAAAGTTTTGTGGGATGAAAAATTTTAAACCAGTTTCATTTGTGATGTGGTCAGGAGCACATGTTTGCGCTACTTCTGTGAGTGCAGATTAACAACTAGAAAGCAAAGGTTTTGCGGGTGGTTAAGCGTTGAAATGCTTACTAAAGAGATTAAGAGCTGGGCCACAGTATTTTCGCTCAGTTGTTTTATAATTCTCAGGTAGTTTTCGTTTTGATTAGTAGTGATCGCCATAAATTTGAAGATGATTCAGAGGTTATTAATTTACAACGTTAAGACAGAATGATTGTGATGACCATCAGTCATGCCATGCTTAATAATCTAATAATTTTTAAAGCGTGGCTTTAGTGAGTGCTCACGGACCCCAATATGTTCCCACTTTTGTCAGTTCGTTACCACCTGTCTGGAAATGCAATTTATTTCAACCGCTTGGTGTGGAATAGTAAACCTTAAAAGCGAAATTTATTAATTTATCTCAAATTTAAACTTCTTGGCAGACTTTACTTGTTGAATCTGTCCTCACCTTTTTGCTTTGCTGAACGATATCAGATACAATGACTGTTCTTTAATATTATGGTAGTGAATAACGTAATTTGTGTGCAAAGACCCTCTGTTTTTGTTGCGCCTTTCTACAGTGCAGTCTGGTGCAATTAGTCACAATATCTGTGTCTTCCAAACATTACCTCTTTTCTGTATTTTTACGTGTGATTGTGATGCTGCATGCTGCTACGTTTAACAACAGTGAATTTAATTCGTTCAAATGGCTCTGAGCACTATGGGACTTAACATCTGTGGTCATCAGTCCCATAGAACTTAGAACCACTTAAACCTAACTAACCTAAGGACATCACATACATCCATGCCCGAGGCAGTATTCGAACCTGCGACCGTAGCGGTCACGCGGTTCCAGACTGAAGCGCCTATAACCGCACGGCCACACCGGCCGGCAGTGAATTTAATTCATACCCCTTCCATGTACTGTGACGGAAGGTCCGTTTTTGTAAGTAGGATGTCAAATAACTAAAATTCATAGCTGTTGTTATTAGCCGATACGCGATTACCATACTTACACTTAATGTCAAATTTACATCATCTAATGTTGAAGGTAGTAGTTTAGATCAATAAATGTAGGTAATTATAAGGAACCACACTTTGAGGTCATTATAACCAGAACACTGAAATTGCTGGGCTAGCAGGACAGAGCGGATTAGGTTGTGGAAAGGGGCCAAAATGAGTTCCTGTCAGCTGGACGCAACATAAAAACTTTATTTATAAAAAATAATGGCTCTGAGCACTATGGGACTTAACATCTGATGTCATCAGTCCCCTAGAACTTAGAACTATTTAAACCTAACTAACCTAAGGACATCACACACATCCATGCTCGAGGCAGGATTCGAACCTGCGACTGTAGCTCTCGCGCGATTCCAGATTGAAGCGCCTAGAACCGCTCGGCCACACCAGCCGGCCTTTATTTATCAACACACTATATTACGACAAGGATGCAAAACACTCAAAACCTTAATCGACCTCCAGTGATTGGACCGGCTGAAGGCCACATTCAAAAACCAAGACACAAGGCTTAAGCAAAATTGAAATACAAGGTTCTTCTGGAGGTTCCACCCAAGAATATTTTCTAAATCTTCAATCTAATCGGCTGAAGGCCTTAGCAATTTAATTTTAATGGAACTAGGCTGGAGGTCGCATATTAAACAATAAAAGGCAGAATGCCTTATCTTAAAACATTTCATGCAAATTGGGCTAAAGGCCCCATTCAAAACCATAACAATATTATGCCGTAAGGGGAAAAGAAGAAGATTAATTTAAGAGATATTAAAACTCGGCATAAGGCTGGTCACTAACAAATAATTTAACGGCTTAAGCCCTAGAAGAAGAGTTTCAGTTTTAAGGGCAGAAGGCCGTATCTTAAAACATTTTCTATAAACTAAAGAATAAGACTCTCATGCCTTAAGGGCAAGACAAGGACACTAATTTAATAGATATTAATATTCGGCTGAAGGCCACATTTCAACAATATATGTTTAAAGGCTTAAGGCCTAGAAAGAGTTTCAATCTAAAAGGCAGAAGGCCTTATCTTAAAACCTCTCCAGTAAAATTCGGCTGAAGGCCCTATGTAAAAATATAACAATCTCATTCATTAAGGGCAAGACATGAACAGTAATTTAAGAGATACTGATACTCAGCTGAAAGCCACACATCAGCCAAATAACTAAAGTCCAAACTGGGAAATTACTAAATAATACACAAGGAACGGCGCTCAGAAGTATCCAAGTGTTTGCCTGGTATTGTAACACGAACGCCCGTTTAGGTGAGGCAGGCGGTCTGTCCAACGACTTCTTAATCTGGAGGCAACCCAACCGACAGACAGCCGACCGACCAATCAACCAAATCAGTTCCGCTCCACGCAACCAGCAAAACGACTACAAGATTTCAATGCATGACACACAGAATATTGGCGCCCAAAACGACCAACAACACCTCAGCTGTCGAAGTACATGCCGCACTGGACAGCAACAACACGACGAGGAAAATACGCTGCCTAAAATTACGTCAACGACCAGGGCAGGTAACCGGAACGTCAACGGCCACAAGGCAGAATATACCACTGGTGAACTTCCATAACAGGGAATAAATTAAATTTCACAGGAGGACGGCTGGAATCTTAGCCGACTTAAATACACACACGTTGTTGCTCACGGGAGTGTCCCAAAAGTGACAACCAGGATCGAACGAAGAAATGTAAACAGTTCAGGCTCGATAGTAAAGTAAGGACTCAACTTTCATAACCAAGATCGGTGGGCGGCGAACTTCGTTGCACTCGCAAGCAGCACCTCACACTCCAACGGCGCGCGAACGCCGCCAGCGGCTCCAGCCCGACTCCGTGCGACGGGGGCTTGCTTGCTGCTCTACGCTAACTGACTGACTGGACTGCTGGTCCGTCCGCGTCTGCTACTCCGTCCCGACTGCACTGCTGGCGCGTCTCCAAATTACTGACTATCCAACAAACGACGACCCAGAAATACTATCAGTCGCTGCAGAAATGGTACGACAGTGTGCTTATCGATATACGCTGCCGCTGCCACTCACAGGCAAGTAAGGCGGGATGTTAGTGACGCCAGTAAATGTAATAAGAAAACGAGGCGGGACTACTGTAATAGAAGATGCCAAACAACTAATGGGATGAACACCACTTCCCTTCCTAACTATATGCAAATTGTGTTGAACCCTGCTGCAAAGAACGATTTGTAATATAAAGGCATGCAGAAAGAATGATTAATGTCTTAATGGAACAGTATCAAACAATAGTTGAGTTTTGAGCATGATCAGGCAAAATGCTACCGCCATCCATGCTGAATGTGTTGCCTCGATGTGCATCTGGTGTTATCTGTTGCATTCTTCAAATCATCTGCTTTCAGATCTTGCTGTTATTGTAAATTATTATCGATGTATCAAGAAGCCTAACATCTAGTAAGAGGTTAAGATGTGCATGGGAAGTATCAGAGTGCTTCTATAAAAACTTTGTATTCTTCCTTACGGCAGGTCTTGTCATGGGGAAGCCTCATCAGAGAGGTCTACCACATGAGCATCTAGGGAAGTGGTTCCAGTGGTGGTTTCCCGTTGCCTTCCACTGATTATATTGAAATGATAATGAGGACAGCACAACACCCAGTCTCTGAGCAGAGAAAATCTCCGACACAGCCGGGAACCGAACCCACGCCCCTTGGCGTGACAGACCGCCGCGCTGACCACTCAGCTATCGGGGCGGACTCTATGACTATAACACCATATTAAATAGTCTTGAACGCAGAGAAAACTAGCACAGATTTCGAGAGGATTTTCTATCATGTACCATTGGGTTACTGCTAGTCACCACAATAGTAATCCTACATTTTCCCCGAACATGTTGTCGCTTCAGTCTGTACCAGTCTATTTGAACAAACAACAATATTCCCTTGGGTTTATTTCTGTGGATCGGCTAATGACGTAACTAGATGAGCTTCTCTACTCTCCGAAAGCTACAATACCTCCTGCTTCATACGTACCTATTTGCCTACTAGCCCCTTTCTTTGTATATGGGTGAGTGGTGTAACACTGCAACTTGTTCATTCCATTCTTACTCTTGCCATCTCTACATGGAAGGACAATGGAAAATTCTTTTCCATCACTTGCGCTGTTGTTGTTGTGGTCTTCAGTCCAGAGACTGATTTCATGCACCTCTCCATGCTACTCTATCCTGTGCAAGGTTCTTCGTCTCCCAGTACCTACTGCAACCTACATCCTTCTGACTCTGTTTTGTGAACTCATCTCTTGGTCTCCCTCTGCGATTTTTACCCTCCACGCTACCTTCCAATACTAAATTGGTGATCCCATGATGCCTCAGAATGTGCCCTACCAACCGATCCCTTCTTCTAGTAAAGTTGTGCCACAAATTTCTCTTGTCTCCCATTCTATTCAATTCCTCCTCATTAGTTATGTGATCTGCCCATCTAATCTTCAGCATTCTTCTGTAGCACCACATTTCGAAAGCTTCTATTCTCTTCTTGTCTAAACTAATTATCGTCCATGTTTCACTTCCATACATGGCTACACTCCATACAATTACTTTCAGAAACGACTTCCTGACACTTAAATCTATACTCGATGTTAACAGGATTTTCTCTGCCTCGTGATGACTGGGTGTTGTGTGATGTCCTTAGGTTAGTTAGGTTTAAGTAGTTCTAAGTTCTAGGGGACTGATGACCTAACATGTTAAGTCCCATAGTGCTCAGAGCCATTTGATGTTAACAAATTTCTCTTCTTCAGAAATGCTTTCCTTACCATTGCCAGTCTACATTTTATATCCTCTCTACTTCGACCATCATCAGTTACTTTGCTACCCAAATAGCAATACTCATTTAACTACTTTAAGCGTCTCATTTCCTAATCTAATTCCCTCAGCATTACCCGATATAATTCGACTACATTCCATTATTCTCGTTTTGCCTTTGTTGATGTTCGTCTTATATCCTCCTTTCAAGACCATGTCCATACCGTTCATCTGCTCTTCCAGGTCCTTTGCTGTCTCTGACAGAATTACAATGTCATCGGCGAACCTCAAAGTTTTTACTTCTTCTCCGTGGATTTTAATTCCTACTTCAAATTTTTCGTTTGTTTCCTTTACTACTTGCTCAATATACAGATTGAATAACATCGGGGAGCAACCCTGTCTCACTCCCTTCCCAACCACTGCTTCCATGTCCCTCGACTCTTATAACTGCCATCTGATTTCTATACAAATTGTAAATAGCCTTTCCCTCCCAGTATTTTACTCCTGCCACCTTCAGAATTTGAAAGAGAGTATTCTAGTCAACATTGTCAAAAGCTTTCTCTAAGTCTACAAATGCTAAAAACGTAGATTTGCCTTTCTTTAATCTATTTTCTAAGATACGTCGTAGGGTCAGTATTGCCTCACGTGTTCCAACATTTCTACGGGATCCAAACTGATCTTCTCCGAGGTCGGCTTGCGCTATATCTAGTAATTCTTCTGGGAACTGTTTCTTCACAATGTGTAACCTTAACGTAAGCTGAGATTTAACCAAGAAGTCGCCACCTGAAAAAAAGTCCCGTCTATCGCCTCCACTGTCCTTTCGAAACGGGAAACTAACGACAAGTAGGAAACAAGAAATAACACCAAGAGATTTCTGACAATAATCTTACATTAATAAAAGAAAAATAAACGTGGCAATGACTTGACAAAACCACATTAAATTATCCGACGCAAAACAATGTAAAATATACCTTTAATGTACAAAAAGACATAATAATAACATTATAATTGCTTGCGTGACCTTAAAGCATAAGGGATATTGCGCCCCTTTCGGTGTCTGCTAGAGATTCTTCCTTTCTTCCTACTGCACCTTCGCATACCACGTCCCTCACAGATGATTGTGGTACCGCATCTACGACACCTTTTATTTGTTTCACCTACCTGACGTCAATGATTGATGCTGTGGTAGTAAACTGCACATTTATATTAACTGGTGAGGTCACCTCCAGAAGTTCGTACTGTCCATGATAGTTGGTGAAGAGTTTTTTCATCTTTCTCTACAGTCTATAAGGATTAGTGGCTAATACAACCTACCTTATACGATATTGCGGTAGTTTGCTCATGCCCTTATGCGGCTACTCCCGGCTCTCGGGAGCACATGTGTTTGTCTTTTGTATGTTTTTCCATACTTCCCGTATCTTTCTCGTAAACTTCTTTACCAATTCGCAATCCGGTCCCAGTTTGGGACTTAAGACTTCAGTGGGGAATATCTTCCTCTAGTACACGACTTTAAATGGTGACTGAAAGGTGGCTACACTGAGCCACAGCGCCAGAGATTGAGCCAAAGAGTATTATTCAGCCGCCTCCACTGGCAGTGCTTGGGGAGAACTCGTAGTGCAGAGTGCTTGCTGAGATGTGATACTGAAGAGTTCTTGTTGAGATGTGGTAGTAGCAAGTCGGTGTGAAGATATTGTAATGTTTAGAGTGCTTTCCATCAATATAAATGAAGGTAAAAAAAACTTTTTCTTTCTCTCTCTCATTATTTCAGTGTCCTGAATAATGCGTCATTACAGGTTCAGTCAACAAAACATCTGGCGTGTGTTCTTGTATTAGAGTGTAATTCTGGTTTTCTTGCGCAATTATAGTATTTCTAATTTTCTTTTATCACGTCAGTATAATTGGTATTTAAAAATTCTTGTCTTGTTGAAGAAGAACCGTGCCAGATGTGCGTTGAGTCATACTTCCACATACAGAACAGTTATACTTGTGCTTTGGTTTTGTAGGTTTTATAGTTGCTGGGGACTTAATTAATTAATTGTGTTAACGAAAATTTTCATTTCATTCTTTGTTGTTGTTCTATGCAGTCAGATTGCGTAATAATACTAGTCAGGGCCAACCGTTTACGAGACTTGCGTAATCGGACTTACAGCTACCAAAAACCAAAAGTATTTTCAATTTAATAATAATTAAACCCCCATGCACGTGGCGACCGCTGCTTCGGATCGTCCCTTGGAATTCTTCTGATTGTAAAAATAGTAGACAGTAGTATTGTTGTAGTAATTTCTCGTTTAGTAATTGTAGGCTATTTTGCATGTGTGGATTTGGTAATTGGCATTCTTCTAATGGTATTTTTCAAAATTTAATTTTTATTGTCTTGTCTATGGGTTTGACAATTTAGGGCAATTATTTCAATTGTTCGATTAATCGTGTTTGAGGGAAACATTTCGTGTGAATGATATTGTTGATGATAAAGTGTCATTGTGTGTAATTTTCATATAGTGACGAGTTTTGTATATTTTGTAAATGATTACGCGATCATTGAAAAAGGCAAAAATGATGAATAGTGAGAATAACGGAATTTTGACATGGCGAACTCGCCAACACAGGACAACAGTATGATGAATAATGGAGTTGAAAACAATTTAATAAGTCGGGAAGACAGTCCGGAACCATTTCAAAATTTTTCTCAATTAGAAAATTCACAGAATACGAGATTAACGATAAAAGATTCTGAAATAGTATCGAACACAGATAGCTTTACAGCTATGACGAAGGAAACTGGTTTTGCGGGAAATGTTCGGAGCGAAAGGAATTTTGAACTAGTTCATACGGAGCAGTTGATGGGTGCAATATTAAAGTTGGGATCTGAATTAAAAACAGTGGCAACACGTTTAGAAACAGAGATGGGAATAAATAAAACTGAGATGGGAACAATTAAAACTGATATGGGAACAATGGAAACACGGTTAGGATCTGAATTAAAAACAGAGATAGGAACAATTAAACAGAGATGGGAACTTTGGAAACACGGTTAGAGTCACGAATAGGGACATGTTTCAAAAATATGAAAGATGAATTAAAGAAAGAAATCAGAGAAGAAGTACAACCGATTTTGAATTCTCACAATAATAGATTAATTGCAGTAGAGATTAGACAAAGGGAACAGGATAGAGAACAGGAAGAAAGAGATCGCGTGATAGTACAAAAATTTTCAGAGTTAAATTTACAACGTGCACACGATAAGAAAGAAATATTTGAGAGAATCGAGGAATCCGTACCAAATGACAGAATAAATAACCTAACACAACAGTATGAACAGTTAACTACTAAATGTGTAAATACTGAAACCAGAGTCGCGACACTTACGGAAGACGTAAATAAACAGAAAGAACAATTAGGTGACTTATCGGAAAGAGTTGAGGAAATTTCAGATAAACTGACAAATCTTAGTTTAAGTGCGGACAGAGATTCAGATGATACAGCACCATTGCCATTTGCAGAAACCGAAGAGTACCAGAACATAAATAAGCATGTTGAAAATCAGGGAAAATTTAATGAACGCGTGAAAAGGGAATTTGAGGCATTAAAAAAGCAAGTCAAACAAATTGAAGGCGAAATCGTAGGAAAAGACAGCAGAAGAAAACTAGAATCACAGATAGCAGAGGGCTTTGAAGAAAATAATTTATTTCATTTACGGGATGCAACAAGAGAGCGCCAGGCGCGTGAATTTAACAATAATCGTCATTGGGACAGGGACAGACGCGGTAGGTCTTTGTCGCCACGAGGCGAAAACTTTGACTATAAACACTTTTTGACTGTTCGGAAATTTAAGATCTTCCGCAATTCTAAGAATGACATACATCCATGTGCATGGTTAGATCAATTTATGTACGCACTTCCACCAAATTGGCCACTAAGTCACAAACTGGAATTTATGTGTGGATATTTAGAAAACGAACCGGCGACGCGGATGCGCGCACTCATTAGAGATTGTAATAATCTGAATGATTTTTATCGTGCATTTCTATCGGCATATTGGTCCGAAAACACGCAAGACAGAGTCAAACACAGTCTTATCATGCAGCGTAATTTCAAACAGTCTGAGTTCCGCACGCCAGCGGAATATTTTGAAGACATGATTCGAAAGAATCAGTTCCTTTCCAACCCTTATAGCCCGACTGAATTAATTCGCATTTGTTTAACTAAGCTGCCACAATCCATAAGACAAATTGCTTTAGCTGGAAGATGTAAAGACGACATCGAGACTTTTAAGACTTTGTTGCAAGAACTTGAGTATGACAACGACGACGGGACTTCTTGTAACTTTTTCAGTAACAGTAATTACAATAGATTTTCAGAGACAAGGGATAGTGATCGGAACGGGCGTTATATGGGTAATTTTGTGAATGACAGACGTAACAGACAGGACAATAGATACCAGCCTTATGACAATAACAGACGTTCTAACAGAAATTACACAGACGATTATAATAACGGTAATTTGTACCGGAATGATCAATCATATGGAAACAATAATCGGTATCATCGAGACAGAAATTATTCATACAGTAATAGAAATTATTTCTACAGAAATAACCAGGGTAGTAGATACAACAATAATTTCAGAAGTGACAGTAGAAATTATACAAGGAGTAGTCATGCAGACAGACAGGAAAATAGAAATTTTAATAACAGACACAACCAAGAATTTGCATCTAACAGACAGGAGGGACCTAATTGGCATCCTCCACGTGACAGAACTTCAGAGAGACAAGTGCAAATAGTAGAAATTGATCCGCGAAATGACGGGAATAATCAAAGACGTGACGCAAACAATCGACAATGACTTGCAGCTTCGGCTTCTGGCAGCAACATAGACGGTTCAGAAAGTAATGACACTACGACTTTACACTACGTACGCCTGGAAGACATGAGAGACATTTTGTTAGAAGAAAAGGAAAATAATGCAGACGCATTTTTACATCCTGTTATTGAAGTATGTGTGGGTAAGAATAAGTTCACTGCAGTTTTAGATTCTGGGAGCCCATTGAATGTCATTAGTGAATCAGTTTTTCGTATATGTGAAAGAACTATTGCCTGTCCTGTGTTACCTGTTTCTAAAACAACAATTCGAGGAGCGATTTCTGGAAAAAGTGTATAAGTCAAACAACAGACCAACCTAAATTTCAATTGTCAAGGATACGAATTTTCTGCTAATTTTATTATTGTTCCATTACTCAGTACACAAATTATATTAGGTATGGAGTTTCTTAACGCACATAAGGCAATTTTGAACTTTAAAGAAGGAAGTGTGAATTTGACTGTTGCCGGAATGCCGAAAAGTTTGAAATTTTTCGAGTGTTTAACAAGATCTGAGTCAGATACAAAATGTTTAAGGTTTCTTACTTCTGATGTTTTCGTTGAGCATTATGACGACAGTGTGTTTATTCATGACAATGACAATAGATACAGAGACGCGATGGATGATATAATTAATAGCGAAGAATTAATTAATGAAGAAAGCTGAAGTGCCAGATGACGTTGCAAGAGAAGAGCTGCACCACATTTTGACTTCACATGCTACAGTATTTAGTCATCACACAGGAACTATACAAGGCTTACAATATTTATTTAAAGTAAAAGAACACACACCATTTCGAGGAAAAACGTACGCTATTCCTTTGGCTTACAGAGACAAGGTTAAGAATGAACTTCAATACATATTAGATTAGGGCATTATTGAGCCTGCAGTCAGTCCTTATACTAGCCCATTACACGTTGTTCTTAAAAAGGATGGGTCAATTCGTTTGGTTCTGGATTCCAGACAGATAAATAATATCATCATTCCTGAAACTGACCGTCCACAAAATTTAGATGAACTTCTTCAACATTTCCATGGAATTAAAGTTTTATCCACGATTGATATGCGCGCAAATTTTTGGCAAATAGAACTCCACCCTGATTGTAGAAAATACACTGCCTTTTTAGCCTTTGGTAACTGTTACCAGTTTCGGAAATTACCGTTTGGACTTACTGTATCTTCAGCAGCATTCATTCGTAGCTTAAATGAAATTTTACCTGTTTATCTTCGTTACAATATTACTTCATATATTGACGACATTCTTATTGCTAAACATTCTTGGAGTGAGCACAACAAAATTTTGGATTCATTATTACGTATCTTTGCAAGAGTTGACATTACAGTGAACTTAGAAAAATCTGAATTTGGTCGTTCTCAGGTGAAATTTCTCGGTCACATTATTTCTACAGAAGGTATTCTTCCTGATCCAGAAAAATTAGACGCTATTCGTAATTATGCTGTTCCTACTACAAAACGTGATGTTCGTAGTTTCCTTGGTGTCTGTAATTTTCTTAGACGCTTTGTTAGATTGGACAATTTGGCCACACCTCGTTTATGTGAACTATCTGGAACGAAATCTAATTGGTGTTGGGATGAGGAAGCTCAGTCAGAATTTGAACAGCTTCGTGATGCTTTAGTTGCTGCTCCACTTCTTTCAAATCCGGATCTATCTAAAGATTTTTGTTTGGCGACGGACTCATCATACAAAGGCCTAGGTGCACATTTATTTCAAGAGATAGAAGAAGACGGCGTTGTAGTACAGAAAACTATTGCATTTGGAAGTCGTGTTCTTTCTAAATCAGAAAAGAATTATTCGATTACGGAACTTGAAGCTTTGGCTGTTGTTTGGGCTTTCACAAAATTTCGGACATTTTTGTTTGGCAGACATATTAAGGTTTACACCGATCATCGAGCTCTGGAGTTTCTTATGTGAACAAAATTAACTCATGGCAGATTGCCACGATGGGTGTTGTACCTACAGGAATTTGATTTTAGTATTGTTTACATACAGGGTTCTTCAAATATTGTTGCTGATGCTTTATCACGTGCACCTGTGGGTTTGAAACAAAGTGCTGAAGAGGACTGCATAGAAAACAATTATTGTTTGATGTATATTCAAGGTGTTGCGTTTGAGAACTTTATTTCGTCTTCGCTCCAGGACATCGCTAAGGAGCAAAATAAGGATCCAATCTGGAAGGACATTAAGGAGAAGTGGAGGAGAAAGGAAAGCGTAGCGATTAGACAGCATTATTTAGTTCGCAATGACATTCTTTTTAAACGAAAATCGGTCGACAACTCTGTTTGGTTAGTTTGTATTCCTGATGAGTGGGTTAATAAGCTGATTTGGTATACGCATTTAAGTTATGCACACTTTGGACCCAGAAAATGCTTTCACAAATTACGAGAAAATTGCTACTTCAGTAATATGGAAAAACGTATTCGATCTGTTCTTGCAAAATGTAAATTATGTCAAAAAGCTAAGTCGCCAACAATTTCTCACAGAGCACCGTTGTTTCCTATCATTCCAGCGAAATTAAAGGACATGGCTGCAGTTGATTTGTTCGGTCCAGTGGTTCGTTCTACTAATGGTTTTGCGTACATTTTCGTAGCAGTGGAGTTGAGATCAAAATATGTGTGTTTTACACCGTTACGCAAAGCAACAGCTCGTTCAGTATCTAATGCTTTCATCAAACATTTTCTTAAAGACGTTGGTCATGTTGATAAGGTTATATCAGACAATGGATCACAGTTTCGTTCTAAAATTTGGTTTCGTACTCTACGGCGTCGTAAAATTAAACCAATTTTCATTTCACTTTTTCACCCTCAATCTAACGCTTCAGAGAGATGGATGAAGGAAATCAATAAATTGTGTCGTCTTTATTGTCATCAGAATCACAGAACGTGGGATCAGTATCTTCATATTTTTCAAAACATTCTGAATGAACTTCCTAATGACTCAACTTCTTTACCGCCATTACTGATATTAAAAAACAAAGCACCGACAAATCGCATATCTGAAATCGTTCCTTTTCCACCTTCACGGAAACTGCGGCATTCTGAAGTTGTGAACATGGCTCTGGAAAATATTGCATCTGCGGCTGCTAGAAGAGAGAAATCAGCAAAACGTCCTGGTCGTTTAAAAACTTTTTCAGTTGGTCAAAAAGTGTTAATTAAGTCTCATCGTTTGTCTCACAAAGGAAAAGGCTTGTGTCGCAAATTTTTTCTGCTTTATAACGGTCCATATAGAGTTCGCAAAATTATTCATGATAACACTGTTGAAGTAGAAACTCTTAAATCACGATGCTCTAAGGGAATACATCACATATCTAACGTTAAAATTTTTGTGGAATGATATACTTTTGAAAAATTTTTGTGGAATGACATACTTGTGAGAAACTAACAGCTACATGTAAACACGCAGAGAGTACAAGGATATCGCGCTGTGTTTTGGCGGCGGCATATACTCAAAGCAACAGTCAAGTCTGCGCGCCGCACAAGGCAGTCGTTGACCGCAAACAATTACTTCCTACGTCACGCGCCTACAGCTGATCGAGCGCTCAGTGCGAATGCACTGACAGCCGTAAATAAATACACAGTTTAATTTCTCCTATTAAATTCAGTATAAAGCTATAGTGACTTGATGAATTATGTTATTAACAGTCAGTATTTTTCAGGATACGGTTGTATAAAATATTTAAGAACTTCAGGTAGATTCTGTGTGTCTCCGACGTTAAGAGGACTTGCTATCGAGAAAATTTCAGAAAGAATGTAATTTCCAAGAAGAAACTAATAAACTAAAAAGGTAATTATTAATTGAGTTTATTTTTCTGGTAACATATTTCCACTTAGGTACGTACTTTAGACGTAATTTGCTGCTCGCGATTACGTGATTCAGACTTTGTGCTAATTTCATGTTCTATGAAATTACTTGTGAAGCGACGTGCTTGCGTACGTTAACTGATTTTGACAATGATTATTAATGAACTGGGTTGTAACTTGTGTATATTATGCATCGCTTGGCTGCACTGCTTTTTCACTGATGTCATATTTTTTTTATTATGTGCCTGCTGTGCTTATTTATTTAAATTATAATTGTCACCTGATTTATTGTGCTGATGTGGTTAGGTATGTAAGTTATACTTTGTGATTTATCTGCTTGCGCCTTCATGTTTACTTATTAAGATTACATATGAACATTTATTTGCTTATGCTGATATGATGCTAATGACCTGTTTGCTGCTATGCGTATGGATTGCATATTTATACATTTCTGTTTGTCGTCACAACTACTCTTTAATATGGTATATAGCAATGCTGATGTACAGTGTACGAACATAGAGTTTAGGTTACACTATGGTATAGGTTACAGATTGTTCGCTTGGCAGAGCCTCGTTGTAAGGATTGTGCTGCATCCACTTGTTGACATTCTGTTCTCTACTGGTTTATTTACTCGCTATTGCTTGTTTTGCTTACGCTCAGTGCCTTATATTTTAAGATAAGAAAATGAACTGCTATAATTCGACGAACGACATTAGTACAAGAAACTTCATAGAAGTCACATGAGCTGGAGGTTTTATGGAAGCTGTATAAATTTATGCTAATAGGGAGGAAGCTAACGACATGACATACCAACACTAGGTTTAGACCATTGACAGTTATTACACTGCATTCTTCTTGAGCAATTGAAATAGCAAGTGACACTTGACACAAAAATACTCCACATGTTTGCTTCTGCCATAATTCTTGAAGTGGTGTACACACCGTGAAATATTATGATCATTTACACTCCGTAATCGTACTTAATTACTGAGAGTTATTCGAACTAAGTCTGTTATAGGTCATGTATGCATTTCTTTTGTTTATAATTTATAATGAGTAGAAGATTTTGGTCAGACGGATTACACAGAGGTTGTGTGTTGACAGTGTGTCTTCAGATTGTATGGGATGATGAGGTTTGCATTAGGATTTTATCTGTACTTGTTCGAGGAGACTGACTAGAGGAAAGAGTTGTTATGGAAGTGAAATGATATTGGTAATAAGGTTTATATGTATCGACGTATTGAAGAGGTATTATTGAGGTATTGAGAATATGTGAAGTTGATGATTATTGGAGTTTTTGTGGACAAGAGGTAAGGTAAATGATATTGATGATAAGATTTATATGTATCGACGTAAGAGGTATTATTGAAGTATTGAGATTATGTGATGCTGATGATTATTGGAGTTTTGGTGGATAAGAGGTAAAGTAAGTGAGCTGCATTTTTTTTTTTTGGTCTATATGGAACAAGGAGGATGAAGATAGCAGACTAGAACACTAAAGTAGAAGGAAGATTGTCTACACACACTTGTTAAATCAATAAGCAGTACATATTTTTTTTTTTTTTTTTTTTTTTTGGAGAGAGGAAGTATTTGCATATCTTGGCTCACTGACAGTTGTTCAGCAACAGTACATTTTGATCTGGCTTGGCAAACATTGGTCTTGACATGATGACTATGACATTGACTTAACTATTATTGACTGTTATACATTGCTGCCACTCCTACTTGATACACATGTCGAACATCAAATCTTGGACAGAGTTACATTTACACAGTTAACACTATTCAATCACACAGTAGTACTTAATGTGGATGAAAGATGAGTGAGTGTGTTTTGTGTGTTTTCCTTTCCTAATCCCAAATAATTAGTCCCAACCTATCTCCTAAATATTATTTTATTTGTATGTTGTGGCTTGCACTGACACCCATAAATATTATAGGTTTACTGATATTTGAGTATTTATAATAGTTAATATGACAATGATCTGATATCATTTGTGTGTTTATTAGAATTTGTATGTTTAGTGTAAGAGCATTGTAAAAGCATTTGTATGTGGATTCAAACTATTGTTCATGCCTGAACTGTCTGATTAGTGATGGTGAATATTATGAACTGTTACCTGCACTTTTCAACATAATGGGTGGCACTTAGGAATGATTAATTTCTGCTGATGGACTGTGTGATCAGTGATAGTGAATATTATGGACTGTTACTTGTACTTTTTCTACATGATTGGTGCCACTAGGACATGTTTAATTTCTGCTTATAAACTCTGATGAACAGTGTGATCAGTGATAGTGAATATTATGGACTGCTCTTTGGACCTGCCCATCATTGCTAGGTGCAACTGATGGACTGCTGCTGCTGACATAATGTCACTTGTTGCTGTCTGCACCTGTTCAACATTACTGGGTGCCACTAATGGAACTGCTTCTACTGAAATGAAGTCACTTGTTGGTGTCTGCACCTGTTCAACATTGCTGGGTGCCAATGATGGACTGCTTTTACTGAAATGAAGTCACTTGTTGGTGTCTGCACCTGTTCAACAATGCTGGGTGCCACTAATGGAACTGCTTCTACTGAAATGATGTCACTTGTTGGTGTCTGCACCTGCTCAACATTGCTGGGTGCCACTGATGGACTGCTTCTACTGAAATGTTGTCACTTGTTGGTGTCTGCACTTGTTCAACATTGCTGGGTGCCACTGATGAACTGATTCTACTGGAATAACGTCACTTGTTGGTGTCTGCACTTGTTCAACACTGCTGGGTGCCACTAATGGAACTGCTTCTGCTGAGAAATGTGACTTGTTGCTGTGTGTACCTATTCAACATTGCTGGGTGCCACAGATGGAACTGCTTCTACTGAAATAATGTCACTTGTTGGTGTCTGCACCTGTTCAACATTACTGGGTGCCACTGATGAACTGCTTCTACTGAAATAATGTCACTTGTTGCTGTCTGCACCTGCTCAACATTGCTGGGTGCCACTGATGGACTGCTTCTACTGAAATAATGTCACTTGTTGGTGTCTGCACCTGTTCAACATTGCTGGGTGCCACTGATGGAACTGCTTCTACTGAAATAATGTCACTTGTTGGTGTCTGCACCTGTTCAACATTGCTGGGTGCCACTGATGGACTGCTTCTACTGAAATGATGTCAGTTGTTGGTGTCTGCACCTGTTCAACATTGCTGGGTGCCACTAATGGAACTGCTTCTGCTGAGAAATGTGACTTGTTGCTGTGTGTACCTGTTCAACATTACTGGGTGCCACTGATGGACTGCTTCTACTGAAATAATGTCACTTGTTGCTGTCTGCACCTGCTCAACATTGCTGGGTGCCACTGATGGACTGCTTCTACTGAAAAGATGTCAGTTGTTGGTGTCTGCACCTGTTGACCATTGCTGGGTGCTACTGCTGGAACTAATCATTGAAAGCATTTTATGTGAACATTTGTATAAACTGATTTTTTGTGTATTGTGTGAACTATTATGTAAAGTCACATGTATCAAAAGAAGTTGTATTGCTTACTGTATTTTATATATTAGGTTATTGAAAGGTCAGTGCAAAGCCAAAATTTTAACTAATTATGTGATATTTAAGTATTAATATTATCTTTTATTTTTGTCTGTATGTTTGTGGACGAATTTGGTAGTATTTTCACCACCAATGCTACCAAAAATACCATCAAATTCTGGCCCGTGGAGGAGGGGCATATGAAAGGTGGCTACACTGAGCCACAGTGCCAGAGATTGCACCAAAGAGTATTATTCAGCCGCCTCCTCTGGCAGTGCTTGGGGAGAACTCGTAGTGGAGGGTGCTTGCTGAGATGCGATACTGAAGAGTTCTTGTTGAGATGTGGTAGTAGCAAGTCGGTCTGAAGATATTGTAATGTTTAGAGTGCTTTCCATCAATATAAATGAAGGTAAAAAAAAATTTTTCTTTTTCTCTATCATTATTTCAGTGTCCTGAATAATGCGTCATTACAGGTTCAGTCAACAAAGCATCTGGCGTGTGTTC
This sequence comes from Schistocerca piceifrons, assembly GCF_021461385.2. Lineage (NCBI taxonomy): Eukaryota > Metazoa > Arthropoda > Insecta > Orthoptera > Acrididae > Schistocerca > Schistocerca piceifrons. The sequence goes on from NC_060144.1 coordinate 121,546,075, forward strand.
TTGTATTAGAGTGTAATTCTGGTTTTCTTGCGCAATTATAGTATTTCTAATTTTCTTTTATCACGTCAGTATAATTGGTATTTAAAAATTCTTGTCTTGTCGAAGAAGAACCGTGCCAGACGTGCGTTGAGTCATACTTCCACATACAGAACAGTTATACTTGTGCTTTGGTTTTGTAGGTTTTATAGTTGCTGGGGACTTAATTAATTAATTGTGTTAACGAAAATTTTCATTTCATTCTTTGTTGTTGTTCTATGCAGTCAGATTGCGTAATAATACTAGTCAGGGCCAACCGTTTACGAGACTTGCGTAATCGGACATACAGCTACGAAAAATAAAAATATTTGCATTATATCCAATTAAGCCCCCATGCAACATGCTTGCTGTCGTATGAGCCTTCGACTCTTACGTCCAAATCACGCACGGACGTATCTAGCATTCATGCAGAAGATTAGTATTTCCGAAATAGTAGTACGTACTTCGTCCACTCTACCTTTGGTGTGAGGTAGGAACGGACTTGCTCATAATAATAAATACGTAACATACGATATAGCTGTTTCATAAGTTCTGAAACGAAGTTTTGTACCCCAAGCTGTGACTAAGGTGTCAGGTACTTCAAATTTCAGCACTCAAGTGATAGCTAATGCCTGTTTTACAGTACTGGTTTGTTGGTCTGTAATCACTAGCCTGCCTCGGGCGTGGGTGTGTGTGATGTCCTTAAGTTAGTTAGGTTTAAGTAGTTCTAAGTTCTAGGAGACTTATGACCTCAGAAGTTAAGTCCCATAGTACTCAGAGCCATTTGAACCAATCACTCGCACTGCTAGAATATATGAAAAAGTGATGGACGATCGTAAGCACAAAGTTATTCCTTGCAGGTGGTTTGTTGAATGATCCACATATCTCGAGCACAAGCGTTTCAAATGGCTTCAACGCCTGTGATAACCTCTGACATTGTATCTCTGGTAATCTCTCCAAAGGGGTTTTCTTATGCAAAATATCCCCTCTCAGCACACGGAACACCATTCCTGACGTATAGCTCCTCATCACGATTTCTGCATCGAAACTGTTCCGCAATACGTGTTCATGACTTGCAACACATGGTTACAAGCTGTTGTAACACTTCTTTCTGAAAATCCGTCGGAACCATGAGATGCGGTCTGCATCTCAAGACTATGCACAAAAAATCTTCATGTAAAATATAGTATGACTGTGACTTAACAACCTGGCAGTCTGCGTACTCTGCATGTGCTTGTTGCCATTCTAACACGCTCTTGCCTAATGTACTCAACATGGGAACCTCTCGACTTGATGAGTCCATGTTCATGCGTTTCCTGCTTGGCTTATGGATGACCTCGCCAAAAATTCTCTGAACTTGCGAGCCCTACGTGTTAGATGAATATGTGGGTGTTTGAGACTAAGTTATTCAATTCTGGATTGCTTCTGTAGAACAAGGATCGGTCTACACATCATATTCACTAACTGTGTGTCCCAGATAGCTAACTCTACTCTGATCAAAATGGCGGTTAACCATTCTCAGTGTCAAACATGCTGACTGTAATCTATTAAAAATATCCTACAACTATCCTACAACTGTCCAGAATACATCATTCAGGTCTTAGGCCGTACTACCCTTCCTAAAACTTCATCGAATAACCGCTGAAAAGTAGCCATTTCTTAAACCAGACGGCATCCTCTTATGCTGATAATATCTGCGTGGCACTGAAAACAGTGTCTCTGCTCTTTTAGGTGTAACTCCTGATAGTAACCGTTTTTAGGATCCGCTGTAGTAGAGTGGCGACAGTGACACAAATCATCCAAGGTTTCCGTTATGTCATGGATTTGAAGAGCAACTGCAATCGCCTCGCATTCAGAAAACCTATAATCACAGCAAAAATTTACTACTTCGTTCCATCTGATGATGCTCCAGAAGCTGTCACTAGATTCTATGATCCAATCTCGTAGTTGTTGTTCGATAAACTCCTCCATTAATGACTTTAAATGCATTACTTTCAGATGTACTGTGCCCTGCAGGTCTATGATGCTGAGTTACCGGAATTGCTGGTAACCACCCATCTGTGCAAAACTAGTCGCTAAGTTCAACACCACTCTCTCCACAGCTGTGCTATCACTGCCTTCCAGTGACAGACTTACGTGCGTAACGCTGTTGCTCTGTCGAAGCCTTCTTCCTCTAATACTTCCTGAGTGGCTATCACTGTACCCTTGGACTGGCCAAGTTCACTCCTGTCAATGTTATCTATGCCAATTAGAACCATAGTCTCCACTTAAGTTACTCACACACACTATGCATCTGCACACAAAACAATGTGAAGCATCCAGCTCTTCTTTGTTTGATAGTGGTTGAACAGTGTACAAAATGGTACCCACCAACACCCATACTAATTTTGCCATACCTGCAGGTACTTTATCCTGGTTCAACTTGCATAAACTTCATAAGAGGTGACCTTGCGACATTGCTTCTTTTGCAACTCTATCACTCAACTCAAACACAGTTTCAATGAGCTCAGCTGGGCATTCCCAAAAATCAATCCCAGCATAATGTTTGCTGAGAAAATATAGTAGCTCAAGAATCATTGAATGTACTTCACACACATATGGTAAAACTTCCATACGTTCGAGAAACATAGTTTCTCCAACAGCAAAATCAAGTCCCATAGCACCCAATCTACATCTACATGTTTACTCTGCTATTCACAATTAAGTGCCTGGCAGAGGGTTCAATGAACCCTCTTCAAACTGTCTCTCTACCGTTTCACTCTCGAACGGCGCTCGGGAAAAATGACCACTTAAATTTTATTGTGCGAGCCCTGATTTCTCTTATCTTATCGTAATGATCATTTCTCCCTATGTAGGTGCTCGCCAACAGAATGTTTTCGCAATCGGAGGAGAAAAATGGTGATCAAAATTTCATGAGAAGATCCCGTCGCAACGAAAAACGCCTTTTAAAGATTTCCACTCCAATTCACGTATCATGTCTGTGGCACTATCTCCCCTATTCCGCCATAATACAAAACGAGCCGCACTTCTTTGAACTTGAAAAAGTCCCACCTGATGCGGATCCCACACCGCACAGCAGTACTCCAGAATAGGGCGGAGAAGTGTAGTGTAAGCAGTCTCTTTAGCAGATCTGTTACACCTTCTAAGTGTTCTGCCAATGAATCGCAACCTTTGGTTTACTCTACCCACATCATTATCTATGTGATCGTTCCAATTTAGGTTATTTGTAATTGTAATCGCTAAGTATTTAGTTGAATTTATAGCCTCCTCGCGTAATCGAAATTTAGCGGATTTCTTTATTCAGAGCCAATTGCCACTTTTCGCACCATACACATATCGTATCTAAATAATTTTGCTATTTTTTGGTCATCTGATGAGCCGGCCGCGGTGGTCTCGCGGTTCTAGGCGCTCAGTCCGGAACCGCGCGGCTGCTACGTCGCAGGTTCGAATCCTGCCTTGGGCATGGATGTGTGTGATGTCCTTAGTTTAGTTAGGTTTAAGTAGTTCTCAGTTCTAGGGGACTGATAACCGCAGATGTTAAGTCCCATAGCGCTCAGAGCCATTTGAACCATTTTCATCTGATGACTTTACAAGACGGTAAATGACAGAATCATCTGCAAATAGTCTAAGAGGGCTACTCAGATTATCTCCTATGTCTCCTACGTCACTAATATAGATCAGGCACAATAGAGGGCCTATGACACTTTCTTGGGGAACGCCGGATATTAATTATGTTTTACTCGATGACTTTCCGTCTATTACTACGAACTGTGATCTTTCTGACAGGAAATCACTAATCTAGTCCCAAAACTGAGGCGATATTCCAGGTGGAGGAAGTTTGGCTGGCCTTCAAGGACGCAGTTCCGTTAGTTAAGTCGGTGTCACTACAGGGTCACGCACCCCAGTAAACTGCCGCTTATTGTAACAGAGCGTTATGGCCAACAGTTCTTCATCAGTTAGGATTTGGTGTCTTAATGTCTCTCAGAGTTTGCTGATGTTATTTTGTTGTGTTCGTCGGTAACACAACTGTTAAATGCAGATTGAGAATTAATGTCATCACGACAGGATATGAAAAATGTTTCAGGTGCGATGTGCTCAGTGACTCGTGGTGATTCTTGAACATGTGGTGAACATTTCTCTTTTTAAATACCTAATACAGTATGTGTGCTGACTTTTAATTCAGTTTTATTCTTGCATGGAGCTCATATGTAAATATACTGATGTAATCTGGAGCTGAATGAAACTTAAATTAACCAACAAAATTATTTTAATCGTGCGAAACTATAAAATTAACAATGTTTTTTGCAATGGAGAGTCATCGACATTTCTTTTGAAGATAAGCATTCAAGTGCAAACGCTTTTTGCTTCCCAAAGTGGTGAAGCATACCAAATGACCTCTATAATAGATGCAAGTTGTCAGTAACGTATACTTTACCACATATATACCTGCATATCTCAAAACGAAACTCTTTCCGCGTTCAGCAACTAGTATGTGCTCGTTTCCTTGCTAATAGTGGTACTAAATGGAGTTGGCTGTAAGACCAAAACAAGTTTTCATGAATATTAACCACTTCGTACATGCAAGTGAGAGGTTGCTGTTCCTGCCTCTTTCATTCTTTTACGCAGAATCACGGACTAGTCAACCCTGTGCCAGTATATCATTTTCTTCGTTTTCTTGCTGAATGACAAGCAACAAGTTCGAATCTCCTTTTTGGTTAATATTCCCTGAGATTCGTATTGATGTAACAGTACTTCTTAATAAAGCACTTTCTGGGAAAGGTGAGGAAGTCTGTACCGTAAAATGGACAGATGTTTTCAACATTTCAGGAAGTATAAATATAGACTGTTTGCATTATAAATCAACCGACCGTCTTAGTTTAGCGAAAACTTTTGTGAATCAGTATAGCGACCAGTTTTTGATTTGATTTGACCTACGCTGGGAGACAAAAAACATAGTATTGTCCACACCGAAGTAAGTTGATTAAGCGATTTCTCTCCCTGCAATTCTAGTCAACTCAGTCGGAACCCTTAAAGAGTAGTGGGAGACACGTTATTTTTCCTGTTTTAAGCAGAATTTCTTCAGGAATTAATGGCCCAAAGATCTGTGACTTATGCCTCCAATGTTTCGTACAAGGAAGATTAAATGTGTTCCCGTTTTCCCCCCTCGCCACAAAGTCTTTCCTCTATACCCATCAAATGGAAGTGTTTCTCAAGATTTCCATGGTAAGTCATTAGTTCTGCCACGAGTTTTATCTGTCTTCAAGCCGGGATTGCAGAACTTATCTTGAAACATGGATGCGGCCTGTTTAGTCTAACACGATCACTGTTTTGGATCGTAGCTCAATATTCTGCGTGCTGTCTACTAATCTAACTACGCAGTTTGGATTTTACCACCGCCTTAGTGATGCTTAGGGAAGGTTCCGGTTCAACAAGTAGATTCTTCGCTCCTGCTCCGGCCAATCTGTCAGTCACAAATTCTTTGAGTGACCTGAAACCCACAGCAGATTTACCATGTTACTCTCCATAGCCTCAGAAAGGCTTCATGATTTTCTCCAACTATCTTTGATCTCGTTGCGGGGGTTGATATAGACTGACTTTCGGAAAGAATACAGAAGCCATGATACTTGTAGCACCTATGAAAAGTCTCCTTCATGACCCTTAGAGATATTCCTACCTGTAATGCTGTATCGAGCTTATCTAGAGAGACTGCTATCTTGTAGACTGCACCCAGTATAATGTGTCTCCAGAATTTTCGTCCCGAAGCACCTGCAAGCTATTTTGTAGTCTGCCAGTATTTTCCCGACCATTCCATATTTGCCTCATGCGCTATGTTATTGTGGGATTGTGAATATTATAACAGTTTCCTGTTATTACCAGGGTTTAAAGTTTATAACCCTGCTGCTGCCTCCATTATAATCCCAAGGTGTCAGGGGGCACGATAGGCATGGTCTTCATTCCCGCAGTGGCCGTGCTCCAAATTTTTTTCGTCAAGCAGGTCGCTATCTGCACCTTCCTAACAAGGGAACCTCTCCATCGCACCCCCCTCAGATTTAGTTATAAGTTGGCACAGTGGATAGGCCTTGAAAAACTGAAGACAGAACAATTGAGAAAACAGGAAGGAGTTGTATGGAACCATGAAAAAAATAAGCAAAATATACAAACTGAGTAGTCCACAGCGAGGATAAGCAACTTCAAGGATAGCTTTATATCAGGAACGCTGTGGTCCTGTGGTTAGCGTGAGCAGCTGCAGACCGAGAGGTCCTGCGTTCAAGTCTACCCTCGAGTGATAAATTTAATTTTTTGGGAGTGATTATCACGTCCACAAGAAAACCTAAATCGGGCAAGGTAGAAGAATCTTTTTACCCATTCGCCAAGTATACAAGTTAGGTGGGTCGACAACATATTCCTGTCATGTGACGCACATGCTGTCACCAGTGTCGTATAGAATATATCAGACGTGTTTTCCTGTGGAGGAATCGGTTGATCTATGACCTTGCGATCAAATGTTTTCGGTTCCCATTGGAGAGGCACGTCCTTTCGTCTACTAATCGCACGGTTTTGCGGTGCGGTCGCAAAACACAGACGCTATACTTATAACAACAAACAGAGACGTCAATGAACGAACGGACAGATCATAACTTTGCGAAAATAAAGAAAGTAAAATTTTCACTCGAGGGAAGACTTGAACCAAGCATCTCTCATGCCGCAGCCGCTCACGCTAACCACGAGACCACGGCGCACCTGAGCTTACGTTCTCCTTGATGTTGCATATGTTGCCCATGGACTCTTCAGTTTGTATATTTTGCTTATTTTTTTCATAGTTCCACACAACTTCTTCCTGTTTTTTCAATTGACATGTGTTCAGTTTTTCAAGGCCTATCCACTGTGCCAACTTATAACTAAATCTGAGTGGGGTGCGATGGGGAGGTTTCCTTGTAAGTTTCTTAGTAGCCAGCTTTCTGTTCTGCTTTATTTCATCAAATTGTAGCCCATTAATTATTATAGGCCTTATGATAGTGATGTGTTCGTTCATTACCAGGTTTCACGGAAGTGGGGACGAACTCCTCCTTTCAGGCACCTTATGATGGTACTGATGGCCGTATTCTCGATCCTAATGGTGGCCTCTACATTTCATCTACTCAACATCATCTTCATCCACCTGAATGGCCTTCTGCAGCTAAGTTGTGGAGAGTGTAGAACATCAAGTGTAGAAGTTTTCCCACGTTCCTAACAAATTGAAGAAGAGTTGTTTCACATGATTTACCTGACTGATATGCTTGTTGATCTTCATATAGAGAGACTTAAGTTAACCTTATTTAACCACAGCGCTGTAGAAAACTGCACAGTTTGATGCAGTGTTCCTTGAATTCAGGAAAGCATGTGACGCTGTCCCGCAATTTCAGTGAAAAAACTACGAGTATTGGACAAGATTTGCTACTGGATTGAATACTTCCTTCCCGGGTCAGCTCAACATATCGCTCTAAACGCAACAAAATTGACACATGTCGGGGTAATTTCCCGACTACTCCTAGTAAATGTTGTAGGACTAATACTGTTTACAGTGCATAAAGGGTCGGATGCTCTTCGGTACTGTTCGCAGATGTTTCGATTGTCTATGAGAATGTAGCAACGCTAGAAGATTGTATCGATTTGCAGAATGACCTGCAGAGGATGTATGAATGCTGCAGGATCTAGCAATTTACCCTGAACGTACATAAATATGACATACTGCGCATACATAGGAAAAGACATCTGGTGCTGTACAATACTGTATATGTCAAATAGCTGGACACAATATCTACCATAATATCTAGTAGTGACTATCCACACTGGCCCGAAGCGAAAGGACCACATAAAACAAATAGTAGGAAAAGCAGATGCCAGACTGAAATTCGTAGGAAGAATGTTAAGGAAATGTAACACATGCACGAGGGTAGTAAATTATAAGGCTTCGTTCGACAGATTCTTGAGAATTGTTCTTAACTGGAAGGACTGATAGAAGAGATGGAGAAGATCTACGAAAAGCAATATATTGCTTTGTCCTATGTATATCTCATGAAAAGACCGTGAAGGCAATACTTGAGAGATTTAGGTCGCACGGATTACCAACAATCGTTACGCATAGTGGTGTCTTTGCCTGTAATAACACTGAGTGCGTAAAATCGCTAAGTGGGTCTAAGGCTCCATTCAGTCCCTTGTTGACCAGACTGGTGTGGTTCTGAAGACAGCAAAACAAAAGCCGAAGTTTCAGATTTCACATTAAAGAAATCGTTCACAACGGAGAATAGTGGAAACATGTCATTTGACGATCGGACATACTCCCGGACAACACAGTGATAAGCGTCCCTGGCGTACAGAAATAAGTGGAAGATTTGAAAGCAAACAAATCACTAGATTCGGGTGGAATCCCATTTAGATTTTTTTAAGAGTAGTTATAAGAGTCGACGGACAAGAAAGGGAAGCAGTGGTTCGGAAGGGAGTGAGACGGGGTTGTAGCCTCTCCTCGATGCTATTCAATCCGTATATTGAGCAAGCAGTAAAGGAAACAAAAGAAAAATTCGGAGTAGGTATTAAAATCCATGGAGAAGAAATAAAAACTTTGAGGTTCGCCGATGACATTGTAATTCTGTCAGAGACAGCAAAGGACTTGGAAGAGCAGTTGAAGGGAACGGACAGTGTCTTGAAAGGAGGGTATAAGATGAACATCAACAAAAGCAAAACGAGGATAATGGAATCTAGTCGAATTAAGTCGGGTGATTCTGAGGGAATTAGATTGGGAAATGAGACGCTTAAAGTAGTAAAGGAGTTTTTCTATTTGGGGATCAAAATAACTGATGATGGGCGAAGTAGAGAGAATATAAAATGTAGACTGGCAATGGCAAGGAAAGCGTTTCTGAAGAAGAGAAATTTGTTAACATCGAGTATTGATTTAAGTGTCAGGAAGTCGTTTCTGAAAGTATGGAGTGTATCCATGTATGGAAGTGAAACATGGACGATAAATAGTTTAGACAGGAAGAGAATAGAAGCTTTCGAAATGTGGTGCTACAGAAGAATGCTGAAGATTAGATGGGTGGATCACATAACTAATGAGGAGGTATTGAATAGAGTTGGTGAGAAGAGGAGTTTGTGGCACAGCTTGACTGGAAGAAGGGACCGGTTGGTTGGACATGTTCTAAGGCACCAAGGGATCACAAATTTAGCATTGGAGGGCAGCGTGGAGGGTAAAAATCGTAGAGGGAGACAAAGAGATGAGTACACTGAGCAGATTCAGAAGGATGTAGGTTGCAGTAGGTACTGGGAGATGAAGAAGCTTGCACAGGATAGAGTGGCATGGAGAGTTTCATCAAACCAGTCTCAGGACTGAAGACCACAACAACAACAGTCTATGGCATTGGCACATTCCCTAGCCTGCATTTATCGTGAATCTCTAGCCCAGCGCAAAGCCCCAAGTGACTGGAAGAAAGTGCACGTGTCTCCAGTACATAAAAAGGGTAAAAGAAAGGACCATCAAAAATACAGACCAATATTCCTAACTTCTGTTTGCTGCAGATTCCTTGAACATACTTTCAGTTCGAATATATTCCTTGAGACTGAGAAGCGTATGTCCACGAATCAGCATGGTTTTAGAAAGCATCGCTTGTGCGAAACTCAGTTTGCCGTTTTCTCACATGATATTCTGCGAACTTTGGATGAAAGACAACAGACATATTCCATATTTGTAGATTTCCGGAAAGCATTTGACATGGTGCCCCATTGCAGGCTGTTAACGAAGGTACAAAAGTATGGAATGAGTTCACACATAAGTGAGTGAGATAGTTAGTCGGTGCAAGAAAGTTACCGAAATGCTCATCGAACTCCATTGGAAGACGATACAAGAGAAGTGTTGTGCATCGTGCATCGTGGAGTGCTTTACTACTGAAATTTCGAAAGAGCACTCTCCGGGAAGAATCAGGCAGCATATTATTTCTCAAGATGCATATCTTGAGAAATTAGAGACAATACAGTGGCCTTCTGACGCTTATACTTCCCAAGCGCCATCGGAGCTAGAACAGTGAAGGGGGATCAGTTAATTGTGCCAGAAGTGCCCCCCATTGCACATCATCAGGTGCCTTGCGGAATATGATATACACCGAAGAGATAAAGAAACTTGTACACTTACCTAATTTCACGTAAGACCCACGCGAGCTTGCAGAAGTGCCGTATCACGACGTACCATGGTCTCGTCTAATGTCTGTGGTAGTGCTGGACGGAATTCAGACCATGAATCCTGTAGGGCTGTCCATTAATCCGTAAGAATACGAGGGGTTGGAGATGTCTTCTGAACAGTACGTTGCAAGGCAGATATGCTCAATAATGTTCATATCTGGGAGTTTGGTGACCAGCGAAAGTGTTTAAATTAGTAAACTTTTCCTGGAGTCACTCTGTAGCAATTCTGGACGTTTGGGGTGTCGCATTGTCATGCTGGAATTGCCTAAGTCCGTCGGAATACACGATGAACATGAATGGATGCAGGTGATCAGATAGGATACTTACGTGTCACATGTCAGAATCGTATCTGTAAGTATCAGGGGTCTCATATTACTCCCACAGCACACGCTCCACACCATTACAGTCCACCATCTTGAACAGTCCGCTGCTGACACACAGGTAAATGGTTTCATGAGGTTGTCTCCACATCCGTATACGTCCATCCGCTGGATACAATTTGAAACGAAACTAGTCGGACCAGGCCACATGTTTCCAGTCTCCAACAGTTCAACGCCGGTTTTGAGGGGCCCAGGCACGGCGTAAAGCCTTGTGTCATGCAGTCGTCAAGGGTACACGAGTGGGCCTTCGGCTCCGAAAGCCCAAACCGATGATGTTTCGTTGAATGGTTCGCACGTTGACACTTGTTGATGGTCAGCATTGACATCTGTAGCAATTTGTGGAAGGGTTGTACATCTGTCACGCTGAATGATTCTCTTCAGTCGTCGTTGGTCCAGTTCTTGCAGGATCTTCTTCTGCCGCAGCGATGTCGGAAATCTGATATTTTACCGGATTCCTGATATTCACTGCACAATCGTGAAATAGTCGTACGGGAAAATCTCCTTCATCGCTATCTCGAAGATGCTATCTCGACTATAGTACCTCATTCAAACTCACTTAAATTTTGATAACTTGCCATTGTAGCAGCAGCAACCCATCTAACAACTGCGCAAGACACTCGCCGTCGTATATAGTCGTTGCCGACCGCAACACCGTATTTTGCCTATTTACATATTCCTGTATGTGAATACGCATGCCTATACCAGTTTCTTTGGCGCTTCAGTGTAGATGTAGATTTACATGTACATGTACGTGGACATGGACATTTTCTTTCACTGAGACCTCTTCGGTTTGGGAGACCCTTCCAGTGGCTGTGCTATAGCTGGCACAACCCTCGGCTTCACTGCCCACACAGTCAGCACTACATCATGGTGGTGACCCGTTGGGAGAGCGCCTAGGTCTATTATTGGATTACAGTTGGTCATGAACTACTCTGATATTTCGAAATAACTGTAATTTTTATAGGAACTCTAACTTTAATCTTCCATTACGAACGTTGCAGTTGAAAATGAAACCAAGACTAAAGAAAAATCGAGACACGTTCGTAGGATTTGTCTGTCTGCTTTCAGCAGTGTAAAATGGTTCAAGATTTTGGAAATTCTGAGAAACTTAATGGTGCGCTACAGGGAGAGACAAGTAATGTACAATATGTAAAAGAGCCAAGAGGGAATAATAAGAGTTGACGACCAAGAACGAAGTGCTCGGATTCAAGACAGGGATGTAGTCTTTCGCTTCTACCTATCAATCTGTTCATCAGAAGCAGTGATGGAAATAAAAGAAATGCTAGGGGGTGGAATTAAAATTCAAGGTGAAAGGATATCAACGACACGATTCGCTGATGACATTGCTATCCCGAGTGAAAGCGAAGAAGATTTTAATGCTCTGCTGAACGGAATGAAGTCTAATGAGTGCAGAATATGGATTGGGAGTAAATCGAAGAAAGATGAAACTAATGAGAAGTAGCAGAAATGGGAACAGCGAGAAACTTAACATCAGGATTGATGGACACCAAGCAAATGAAATTAAGGAATTCCACTACCTAGGAAGCAAAATAGCCAATGACGGAGCAAGGTAGACACCAAAAGCAGACTAGCACTGGCAGAAAGGGCATTCCTGGACAAGAGACGTCTGCTTGTATCAAACATAGGACGCAGTTAGGGGGAGAAATTTCTGATAATGTACATCTGGCGCGCAGCATTGTATGGTAGTGAAACATGGACTGTGAGAAAACCAGAACAACAATCAAAGCATACAGACGAATGTGAGAAAATTTGGTGAACTTATAAGGTAAGCAATGAGGAGGTTCTGCGCAGAAACGGAGAGGATAGGAATTTGTGGGAAACATTGATAAGGAGAAGGGACAGGATGATATGACACCCGTTAAGAGGAGGAGGAGATTACTGTTTAACGTCTCGTCGACAACGAGGTCATTAGAGACTGAGCACAAGCTCGGATTAGGGAAGGATGGGGAAGGAAATCGGCCGTGCCCTTTCTAAGGAACCATCCCGGCATTTGCCTAAAGCGATTTAGGGAAATCACGGAAAACCTAAATCAGGATGGCCGGACGCGGGATTGAACCGTCGTCCTCCCGAATGCGAGCCCAGTGTGCTAACCACTGCGCCACCTCGCTCGGTCACCCGTTAAGATCAGCGAATGACTTACACGGTACTAGAGGGAGCTGTAGAGGACAAATAATGTAGAGGAAGATAGAGATTGGAACAGATCCATCAAATAACTGAGGACGTACGTTCCAAGTGCTTCTCTGAGATGAAGAGGATGGCACAGGAGAGGAATTCGTAGCGGGCCGCATCATACCGGTCAGAAGACTGATTACTCAACAAAAAGTTTATGACGATTTAATATAAGTATCATGATATGCGTTTTCTATCACAGATATTACAGAATTTAACCCGAGAAGCCAAGAACATTTAATAAAATACTATATTTTGTATGGATCATACCCTCTGTGCGAGTACGAAAGTGCGGCTGCTTGGATCTGTTTGCTTTCCATGTAGCAAATAGCAAAAATAGTACGCGTTTCGATAGTAACCAATCAGAAGGGGCACTTAGCCGTTTGAAAGCAAATGGTATCGCGTCAACAGACTGGAAGTTGCGCCCCAGTTCTGTATAGAGGCAAGTAGCATAAATACAATTTTCGTTATAACACATATCTTTCATCATACATTATGAGTGAGGGCAATGTTCAGGCTTTCTACGTAAGTCGTAATATAATTCATCGTTGGGTTTGGCCACTGTGCACAATGTTAACAGTGTTATAATGTGAAGAACAGGTTCAAGTAAGCTGTAGGTTATATTTGCCATTAGTAGGTCGCCTATGCATTTAAAAGTCGTTGAACAACGTACAACATCTTGGATTGTAGTACAAGACTGTGGATTAACAGATAGACATTTGTCTTTATGATGTACTTATTTAATCAATTTCTGAAAGTACGATGTAGCTGTCCATTCAAGAGTTTTATGGAGATCAGGAACTCCGGGACTGATACTCTTTCATTACAACTCTCTCATGCCCTGTCCCTGTCTTGCTGTGATGCATGCATGTCATTAAGCTGTAAATTTTCATAGCTGTCTCGGTCGTTGTCGACCTTTTGCCTACTCTGCTAGAGGTATTAACGACACTGTCACTCGTGGTCGCATAATCTCTATCCATAACAACTCAGCATCATGTTCGAGTGAATTAAAACCCTTAGGTTCAGTGGCTGGACTGGCTTTGTAGCTACAGACTCAGATTGCTCAAGAGCCTGCATTTTTTCATACAATGAAGAGATGGCTAGCTTTACTGGCTACATTTTCTAAGAAAGTTAGTTGTTTGTTTCCTCAAATTCACTCAATATACGTCAGCCAGGAGCAACCTGGTCACGTTGTTTCCCACCATTTCTGTAACCTTATCCAGTATTTTGTGCACTATTTTACTCAGGAATCTAGTTTTCTGTTTAGGTTTGTCATCTTTGCTTGAAATTTTTTTCCTGTCAGCTTTGGCATTTCTTCTGTCACCCTTCGCCTTCCTATTTCCCTCCCATGACTTTTTTTTAATATGCTTCGACTTTCCTGTCTCGCTCTCCTTTGCTTTTCTCTCTCTGTCTCTCTATCTCGCATTTGTTTCCTATCTGCTTCCGTTTGGTTTCCGTATGCTTTGTCTTTCCTGTTCCTCTCATGAATTTCTTTCGTATCTGCTCCTGCCTTCTCCAGCATCTGCTTCATCCTGAGTGCTGCACCTCCAATGTTTATACGATTCTGGCTATTTTCATCAACAGTCGACTCTGTTTCGCAAATTTTGCTAATTTCTGCTACTGACCCCTGACAGAAAGGTAATTCTGACTCGACTGCTTCCAAGTCCACTGAATCCTCCTGGCTGAGAATTCGGGTCGCCTCTGCAGATCGTGCTAGACTAACTCTAACCATTTACAAGAGAAACGAATCTATTACGCAACTCTCTACTGTTATCACAAATTAGATATTAGAGAATATCCTGAATACAGACGCTACTTCCAATATAATAGGGAAAAAGCTCACACACAGAATAAACTTTATTTCAACATATTCCCCCAGAATGCAGGTACATACACAGGAAAGCGAATTATAAGTAGCCAATAGTTCATGTGCTCCGTACCGTCATGAGCCGCAGTTGCAAATCAATGTATACAAGATACAGAACGGGACACAAACAGTTGCCACAACATTTTGCAACCCCGAGATATGTCACTGTTCCACCCTGCCGTCCTAACAGCAGGATATCAAAAGAAATGAAGGTTTAGATACTGGATAGAGGTCCATATGCATGTTGGGGACCAGTCGTGCATCGTAGTCAAGAAGACTAAGTGGAATAGCTGTCCTTTTCTCTGAGTTCTTAATATAACTGATCCTTTTGTTTGGCGATCGTGCACAATGAAAGCACCGTCGCAATCTGAACAATATTCTTACCCGTGCACCAGCATAGATATAAATGTCACTAGCCATGGAAAAGGTGTAGAAAAACATTAAGGATGCTGGAATCCCAGTCAAGAAAAAGGCGACGCACAAGGAAGGAGTTACCGGAATGGGACGAATATCGGTAGATGTGACGTAAATGTACAGACAAAAAAAATGACCTACACGTATAGACAAACAAATGCTTACCATTTCAGAAAAATTGGATTACTTATTCAAGAGAAAGAGCTTGGCAAATTGAGCAAGTGAAAGACACATCGGTCAACCTCTGATGTCTATGTAGGCTGTTATTCGGCTTTACCTTGAGTGCTAGAGATGATTAATGTCCCCCTGGAGGATATAGAGCCAAATTCTGTCCAGTTGGCGCCTTAGATCCTGAAAATGGACGGACTGTTGGAGGGCCCTGCCCATAATGCTCCAAACTTTCTCTGGTGAGGAGATGACGACGATCTTGTTGGCCACGGATGGGTTTGACAAGCACGAAGACAAGCAATAGATACTCTTATCTTGTACGGGCAGGCTTCACCTTGCCGAGATATAAGCCGAGAACGGCTTGTCATAAATGGCAACAAAACGAGACGTATATTATCGTATAGGTACTGCTGTGCTGTAGTGATGCCGCAGATGACAACCAAAGGTGTCCTGCCATGAAATGAAATGGCATCCCAAGCCATCATTCCTGGCTGACTGGTCATATGGCGGACGATACTGAGGTTAGTACTCTATCGCTGTCCAGAGTGTCTCCAGACACGTCTTCGCTGGCAATCGGGGATCAGTTCGAAGTGGGAATCATCACTGAAGATATTTCTTTTCCAACCAACCAGATTCCAGGCCGAACGTGCCCCACACCAATACAAACGTGCTTGTCGATGTACAGATGTCAGTGGTAGACGGTGCGAAGGGCGCCGTGGGCTCAGCCCCTACTCTGTTAGTAGCCTATTAATGGTCCTTTAGAGCACCGAAGCACCAGTTGCACTTGGTATCAGTGAAAGTGATTCATCCAGGGCTACGAGTACCTCTCTGACCATTGCTTCGTCCTCTCGTTCTGTCATCTCTCTAGGTCGACCACTTCCTTCTTGACTGTGTTCAATGATGTTCCACCATTCCAGCCAGTATCTTCGAATAGTACGATCGCTTCTATTCAACTGTCTAGCTACTCGTCGATTACTCCAAAGGGATTCTTTGAGGCCTACTGCAAGTCCTCTCTCAATTGCTGCCGTTTACTTACACTACTGGCCATTAAAATTGCTACACCAACAAGAAATGCAGATGATAAACGGGTATTCATTGGACAAATATATTATACTAGGACTGACATGTGATTACATTTTCACACAGTTTGGGTACATAGATATTGAGAAATCACCTCTGGCCGTAATAACGGCCTTGACACGCCTGGGAATTGAGTCAAACACAGCTTGAATGGCGTGTAAAAGTACAGCTGCCCATGCAGCTTCAACACGATACCATAGTTCATCAAGAGTAGTGAAAAAATGGCTCTGAGCACTATGGGACTTAACTTCTGTGGTCATTAGTCCCCTAGAACTTAGAACTACTTAAACCTAACTAACCTAAGAACATCACACACATCCATGCCCGAGGCAGGATTCGAACCTGCGACCGTAGCAGTCCCGCGGTTCGGACTGCGCGCCTAGAACC
Source organism: Schistocerca piceifrons (assembly GCF_021461385.2). Taxonomy (NCBI): domain Eukaryota; kingdom Metazoa; phylum Arthropoda; class Insecta; order Orthoptera; family Acrididae; genus Schistocerca; species Schistocerca piceifrons. The sequence goes on from NC_060144.1 coordinate 121,562,782, forward strand.
ACTAGACCACCGCGGCCGGCCATCAAGAGTAGTGACTGGCGTACTGTGACGAGACAGTTGCTCGGCCACCATTGACCAGACGTTTTCAGCTGGTGAGAGATCTGGAGAATGTGCTGGCCAGGGCAGCAGTCGAACATTTTCTGTATCCAGAAAGGCCTGTACAGGACCTGCAACATGCGGTCGTGCATTATCCTGCTGAAATGTAGTGTTTAGCAGGGATCGAATGAAGGGTAGAGTCACGGCTCGTAACACATCTGAAATGTAACGTCCACTGTTCAAAGTGCCGTCAATGCGAACAAGAGGTGTAACCAATGGCACCCCATACCATCACGCCGGGTGATACGCCAGTATGGCGCTGACGAATAGACGCTTCCAATGTGCGTTCACTGCGATGTCGCCAAACACGGATGCGACCACCATGATGCTGTAAACAGAACCTGGATTCATCCGAAAAAATGACGTTTTCCCATTCGTGCACCCAGGTTCGTCGTTGAGTACACCATCGCAGGTGCTCCTGTCTGTGATGCAGCGTCAAGGGTAACCGCAGCCATGTTCTCCGAGCTGATAGTCCATGTTGCTGCAAACGTCGTCGAACTGTTCGTACAGATGGTTGTTGTATTGCAAACGTCCCCATGTGTTGACTCAGGGATCGAGACGTGGCTGCACGATCCGTTACAGCCACGCGGATAAGATGCCTGTCATGTCGCCTGCTAGTGATACGAGGCCGTTGGGATCCAGCACGGGGTTCCGTATTACCCTCCTGAACCCACCGATTCCATATTCTGCTAACAGTCATTGCATCTCGACCAACGCCAGCAGCAATGTCGCGATACGATAAACCGTAATAGCGATAGGCTACAATACGACCTTTATCAAAGTCGGAAACGTGATGGTACGCATTTCTCCTCCTTACACGAGGCATCACAACAACATTTCATCAGGAAACGCCGGTCAACTGCTGTTTGTGTATGAGAAATTGGTTGGAAACTTTGCTCATGTCGCACGTTGTAGATGTCGCCACCGGCGTCAACCTTGTGTGAATGCTCTGAAAAGCGAATCATTTGCATATCACAGCATCATCTTCCTGTCGGTTAAACTTCGCGTCTGTAGCTCGACATATTCTTGGTGTAGCAATTTTAATGGCCGGCAGTGTAAATTGCCGGCTCGCACCTATCGCAGATTCCGAGCGAGGTGACGCACAATGAAGGTGCATTCAAACCGCGTCCGCCTATCATGATTCATGTTTCCCGTGATTTCCCTAAATCGATGCAGGAAAAAGACGAGATGGTTCCTATGAAAGGTCACCGCCGATTTCCTCCCGCATCCTCCCCTAATGCGAGCTTCTAAAGATCTAGTTGTCGATGGGACGTTAAACACTAATGTCCTCCTCCTCTTGTCGACTCTGTGTCGGCAAACACAGAACTGGTTTCGACGTAAATTGGCTATCAGTGGCAATATTTTAAATGCCCATCATCTTACACAATTAGACCTTCAACTTGGAAGAAGAAAATTTTGAAGACTACCGTGTGAATCAGTCCTATGGGAATATACTCCATTTTATGTACAATGAGTTGCTATAGAGACACAAATAATATATTTCAAAAATAACTGTCCCCAGCGATTTATGTTTCAGCGTAAACAGGTAGCAGATTCTAACATTCCTTAGTGCAGCTCAGGCACACTTCTGCTGTCATCTAGGCTATATTCATTAACATTTATAGTTTGACCATAAATATACCACTAGATCCAATTTTTCGGTTTTATTTTGTGACTTTTTGCACGCACTTAAATACACTGTACAACTTTTAAATAAACACATCAAAAACGTTTTGCATCGCCTCGGTTCCGAGAGTTCCGGAACGTGTACAGAAAATTGAAATAGAGATCAACATAAACATCATTTCCGCCCCTTTTATTACTCATAAGAACCACACATTGCATGTTGTACCACTATACAGTGAGACCTTCAGAGGTGGTGGTATAGATTGCTGTAGACACCGGTACCTCTAATACCCAGTATCACGCCCTCTTCCATTGATGCATGCCTGTATTCTTCGTGGCATATTATCCAATAGTTCATCAAGGCACTGTTGGCCCAGACTGTCCCACACCTCAACGGCGATTCGGCGTAGCTCCCTCAGAGTGCTTGGTGGGTCACGTCATCCATAAAGAGCCCTTTTCAATTTATCCCAGGGATCCTCGACAGTGCTCATATCTGGAGAAAATGCTGCCACTCCAGTCGAGCGAAGTCGTTATCGTGAAGAAAGTCATTCACAAGATGTGCACGATGGGAGCGCGGATTGTCGTCCATGAAGACGAATGCCTCGCCAAAACGCTGGCGAATGTTTGGACTATCGGTCGGAGGATGGCATTCACGTATCGCATAGGTGTTACGGCGCCTTCTATGACCACCAGCGGCGTACGTCGACCCCACATAATTCCACCCCAAAACATCAGGAAACCTCTACCTTGCTGCTCTCACTGGACAGTGTGTCCAAGGCGTTCAGCCTGACCGCGTTGCCTCCAAATACGTCTCCGACGATTGTCTGGTTGAAGGCATATGCGACGCTCATATCGGTGAGGAGAACGTGATGCCAATGCTCAGCGGTCCATTCGGCATGTTGTTGGGCGCATCTGTACCGCGCTGCGTGGTGTCGTGGTTGCAAAGATGGACCTCGCCATGGGAGTCAGGAGTGAAGCTGCGCATCATGCAGCCTATTGCGCACAGTTTGTGTCGTAACACGACGTCCTGTGGCATTATTCTGCACGGTTTTGTTGCTGTCATGGTTCCTTCGAGCCATAATCCGTAGGCAGCGGTCATCCACTGCAGTAGTAGTCCTTGGGCGCCCTGAAAAGGAATGTCATCGTCAGTCCCTGTCTCTCTGTATCTCCTCCATGTTCGAACAACATCACTTTGGTTCACTCCGAGACGCCTGGACACTTCCCTTGTTGAGGGCCCTTCCTGGCACAAAGCAACAATGCGAATGCTATCGAACCGCGGTATCGACCGTCTAGGCAAGGTTGAACTACAGAAAATACTAGGCATGTACATCCTTCTTGTGGAATGACTGGAACTGATCGGCTGTCGGACCCCCTCCGTCTAATAGGCGCTGCTCATGCATGTTTGGGTGGGTTTAGTGACATTGCTGAACAGTCAAAGGGACTGTGTCTGTTATACAATATCCACAGTCAACGTCCATCTTGAGGTGTTCTGGGAACCTGGGTGATGCAAAACTTTTTTTGACGTGTCTATAATAGAGAAATAAGTCGACTCTCTCAACGATCAGGGACGTAAATGTTACATTAAATGCTGTTAGTTGCTGGGTTCGTATGGCCCTGTTGGATCAAGCAAAACTTCTTGATTCCTACTTTCTCCGGAGCTTCGTTCTCTGGCATAACTTCCCATCTGTCAGCTTTCTGCTTAAATACCTTTTCTGTCCAAATTGTCTCAATAAATTATCTGAGCTTTTTGTAGGTCGTTTTTGACCTTTTTATCCAGGGTATCGTTTTAAGTCCTTCTATGTATTCAAGAATTTTGTGCTTAAATGTTGTTTTGGGAAGCCTAGAGACCTGTCCGTAAAACTTAAAGCGTCTTTTTCTAATGTCTGCTGCTTATATGCATATATAAGTTACACACAGAAGAAAATTTTAATTAATTACGTCGATTAAGCATCAAGCCTTGAATGTGTACTCAGGCTGAAAGATAATCTTCTGAGTATTATGTTTACATTATATGGAACAGCAGTTCCTTATGTAACATTTGGACTTTCCTAATGCATTGTATTTATATACAAACGTGAGATGATAATACTATTACAAATCAAGCAGGCCATATAACACCTTGCTCTCATTTCTTGGTTAATTTTATTTAGAGCTTACAGGACACATTTGTGTCTAGGAAGAATGGTTACCTTTTCCCACTGGGAAGGTTTTATTATTATACGGTCTCTGGGCTCTCTTTGTCAGCACCGAGAGATCCAGTGACTCGCTTTAGGAAGGGCGAAGAGCCCTGGAAGCTGAGCAGTTTCCGTTGAACTACGGCTGTGGCCTGCTTCATCCTTTTATCAACAGAGTTGACCCCTCTCCTTGCCCTGTATGGAAGGTATCATGCAGCAACTGCAAGAAACATTGCTTCACGTTCTTACAAATCATCTCTGCCGTTGCAAACTCACCTTCCTGATATTTGTAAATGGCAGTCTGCACCTGGTCAACGGCTGATGCAGAAACGCAACGAATTCTCTGATTCTTTCCTCTTGTGCCTGTTTCATCTGAACCTTGGCTGTGGGCATCGTGATTGAGAGATGAGTGCGTTGATTTACCACTAACTCGAAAGTCTTGATGTACTCATTACGAGTGTCATACCTTTCGTTGCAATCGTCCAGCAGTGTGAATTCCATTTATCTTCTTTCTCCATAGCATTCCATTTGTAAGGTGGCAGAATAAATGGTCAGATTTGCACCTTACTTGAGACCTATACAAATCGCAATGAGAAAGTGAAGATGACACCTAACGTAAATCGACAGTAATGAGAACAATAGCCTATCAATATGCAATACGAAAAGGGATGACAGTCAATTGACGGTAATTAACACACCACACCTATACAATGCATGTCTTTGAGCAGGAGATAGAAATGGGAACACGAGTCTAGTCGCTTTTAGTTTTGAAAAGCCAGCTCCACAACGGTGTAGCGAAACCGCGCTGTGGGAGTTACACCAGCAACCACTTAAAGGGGTGGCAGGAAGGAGGACAGCGACCCTGGGCCAGGTGATTCAAGCCTGTAGTGAGGGCATCGGTACAAGAGCAGAGAAGAAGCTTCAGAAAACTGCATTTCGAAATTCCAACGGGATACAAACAAAAGCAAGTGACGCATTATCGTCCAGCGAGTGCAACACATGGAAAGGTCAATGTACTTTAGGCATCTAGAACGGACACAAAATGTCGGATTGGCGTAAACTCACTAGGAAGGAGAAAACTACTGAAGTTTCGACGCAGTTTGCTAGAAGGGACGTTGCGATTGGTAGAGGGTGTTTCTACAAAATAAGAGGAATGCTCCTATTGGTCGAAAACAGCCGTGACATGAAGAAGGAATCCAAGTGGAGGGAGGCAGTTCTGCCATGAGTAGGACAAGAGAGAAATTTTGAGAGGACACTTTTCTGAAGTGGGGTCATGCAGAGATGCAGAGAAGAAATTGGTGTGGACACTGCGTTCACAGCGGCTGCACTCCAGCTAAAATTAGCTGCAGCAACGTTTACCTAAAACTGTGGAGAAACGAACTAGCCAAATTAGTTAATTGTTCTTGCGAGAACTGAGAGTGCACTATAATATGCACGCTGCTCCAACCATGCACGTGTATATCGCCACATAACAAGTCTAGGGCTAAGTACATGTTTTCTCGCATGACGAGAAACATAGGGAAAGTCTCTGCTGGAAAGTTCAGCAAAGGCCAGATTAGTTTTGTAGGAATTTCAGTGGGAGAGAGCGGCCTTGCAGACAGCAGCATGTCGCAGCTTAAGGTAAATACCATGTGCAGAGGCGTAAACTTGGTTGGTTCACCAGCTTCTGTCCACTGTAAACTCGAGCGGCCTTGGGTAATCTTGCACTCAAATTTGTCACTTGACTAACCATCCACCGTAGACTTGGTTGTCATCCTAAACAGTACCGAACTTTGAACCGGAATCGGACGATTTTCGTAGTACAGACCAACATCATAACGTAGGTGTAAGAGCAATTTTGTAAAGAAACGTCCAATTAAACTTCGATATTATTGTGCTTAGGATTAATGTAAAGAAACTTCAAGTTAAACTTCAATAATATTGTGCTGAAGATTAATATTTATTCAGAGAGTTAATATTTAACATTGTTGTGTATAAACTTATTTCACTTACTGATGTTGGCAAGATGCGTTATCAATTGTGCTGTTTTTGTGTTGACGAGTTGAGAACTGTGTGAAAAGCTGTAATTTGGTGAGAAATATTGCGACATTAAACATGTCATTTCACCTCAAACCATTGTTCTCAATTCAAGAATAAGCAAGCAAAAACAAACCCGCGCAACCTTACACATTCCGGGTCTTTGAGGCGAAGTGTTTCATGTACGAGGCCACATCCAGGAAGTATCTGATGAACGCTTTCGCGGCAAAGTTCGCGGTATCTGCTTTAAGTGGCGTGAGTGCCACGTATTTCGACACTAACTCTACAACTAAATCTACATATCGTCACCTACAAAGAGGTAACAGCGACTGTCTTTTCTCCCCACAGTCGGATGCCACAGATCGACGACCACATAGTCTCGTAATTTCCTAGGGAGAAAAGCGGAAACGGGAATGGCTTGCTTAAGGAAAAAGTTTTTGCCATGTGGCATTTCACACAAACTGCAATACCTTTCTGACTCACTGGTCACGCTTTTAAAATACATCATATCTTTCAATTTTGTAACGCATGTCACTGGACCAAAATGTACACAGCTCAAGTGCGTGTACCGGATCAATGTATTTGATCAGCTCCTGTGGTTCACGTACCACCCATGTTGATCCACTTTTATTCCTATAGCAGAGTTAAGTACTGTTACTCAACACATCATATTGTCTCAATTCCAGGAGGTCCTTATTATTCATCTGTTCTTTTACTTCACGCCGCAATGGGTCACTATATTGTCCATTTTCTATATTTTGCACATCATCACCAACTTAGTTTTCGCATGGTACACCTCTCAAGAATACAATGCAAAACCTGTTCTCGTGTTTCCCGCTCCGTGCCACTTGTCAACCCAATTGATGAGCACGATAGTTTAGTACGGACGTGTTTAGTTTTAAATGAGAATTCTTGTAGGTAAAGCATTCAACGAGGTAGCCATACGTACATGAGCTTTGCGAACGTCAAAAATTCCAGGGCATTGTGGTTTGTGTTCACGACTGTAGTTCTCCCTTATAAGTCATACAGTAATTTGTGTAACGCGTGCTATATAATGCCAAGGCTTCCAATTCCGCAACGGAATATTTACATTCTATCTTGTTTATGAAATGGCTGCCCAATGCGATCGTTTCATACTTCTTGATACCATTTACATCCACCTCCTCGATTTACATCCACCTGCACCCCAGCCCCAGTTTCGATCGAATCTGGGACAACAAAAAATGGAAGGCTCACATCTGGGAAGGCCAGAAAGGTTGCATTTGCTACTACTCGCTTCAGCTATGTAAACACTTAACTTATTTGCGTCCTTATACCAGCTCCAGTGTTCCTTCTCATGAAGGTTCACTGAAAAGGCGACTACAAATTCGGGTTCTCAAGAAATCTTCAGTAGACATTTATTTAACCAAAAAAGTTCCTGTTCTGCTTGTTGGCTTGTTGGTCACTGCCGGCAAGACCTCCCGTATGGACGAATTCTATCACCAGACGCGAACATGTCCCAGAAAGGCAATATCCTGCTTTCCGAAACTAGACTTACCAATATTTCGGGTTGTCTGACCACCTGCAGCACCTTCAGAAACTGTTGGCCACCTGTGTATATCATCCACTTTTCAGAGGCATCCGCGATAAACACTACGTCACTATTATATTCGGTGACGAAACTCTGCAGTTCCTTGTCGAGTGACGTGTCTAGAGCAGAGTTTCCAAAACTATGTTCTGCGAAGCACTGGTGCTCCTTGGGAACTGAATGAAGGCTCCGTGAGAAACACTTAACAATGTGGCGGTTTTTTTTTTTTCGACATTTTGACGATACGCAATACTTCTTCAAAACTATATTATGATTTCTCTGCTGTTAGTTATGACATGAAATTTAAGTAATCAGTAATTAAAACAAGTTTGTCTATTTTTAAAACTTTCACTCACTTTCGAAATAGACAAAGTTTTCTACCAAAGTGTCAGAGGAAAAGTTTGAGAATTTATCGTTTAGAGCTTTAAAGAACATCTATAAAGATGTTGATATACCAAAACTTGGCTTCTTATGTTGGTAACATTTACCACTGCATAAAACGTACTTTTTTGCCAACAACTGAGGTCTAATTCGACTTGCCAAGAATATCATATAAATCGAGTTCCAATAAAACATTTTCCCGCAAAGTTTTCGCAACAACTGTTCTATGAGTTTCGGACAATCCGTTTCGCTACACTGATGTAAATTTTGCGTTAGTCTTGCACCAGCTTGATCGTTCCTTCTTTGGGACTACAAACAGGGGGTTCTTGTAGCTACAGCTTAGCCTTTCAATAATCCCTTGCTCCAATATGTCTTTGATTTGTTGTTCCACCTGCTTTTTACAGATCAGTGGAATATTATGTGGCGTTGTGAAAATGTATTATGCTCTCGAACCAAATATTTCAACAAGTTCGGTAAATCTACACTGTTACATCTAAGACACGACAGACGTAACTGACGAGGGGTGGAGTAGGAGCATACATACTCTGTTTAATCGCCTACTGTCCTACACTCATCCCACAATAACGAAGACAAACGAGTTTAATAAATGTTCACAGAGATAATATCCTTTGCCAGAAAGTGTCAGAAATGTGCCCTTTACAAACTTCCTAGAGGAGGGGGGTTTGCTTGCTTCGAGACTGCTATTTCAAGTCTTGAAACAGCATGTGATTATAACTGGTGACAATAACATCTATTTTCTATACAGTTGTACCTCTAGTGTGAAATTTAAGGTGGTGCTTTCTTCTTAAGATATTTCGCTACTTCAGCTTGCTACTACCCATCATACGAAGAGTAGTCACATTCTCATAGATAATATTACTTGATCGTATTTCCTAGGCACGCACTTGGTAGGATATTCCTTTTAAACGAAATGTGTAAGCTACGAAACTACGAGCGAGAATATACATGCCCTGTAGTCGTGTTAACCTGTTAGCTACGGCATAAAGAACACTAAACTGGAATTTAAATTACGGTTAAAAACGCACGCCCCCCGCACACACACGCGCGCGCACGCACACACAGAGCTAGTAAATTTGAGCTAAGAAAGCTGTTGATACTGCTCGTAACACGAGAATACACTGACGCTAAATTACAAATGAGAATAAAAACACAGTAGTCGTCTTAATGTAAAAGCACACATATATAGTAAATCCTCGAAATAAGTGATTGTAACGAGATAACACACACAGAGGTACTAAATAACAGTTGTTTTGAAATAACGAGCTCTGACGAAAACACATGGAGCTAACTGGTGCTGACACATGTTATGAGCAAGCACGTATACAATGATAACACAAAGTATAAAATCCAGAACTATGTATTTTTTAAACGTACATGGCAGCTGTGGTATTTGAATCACACCTGAAGCTTGCTTTTGTCTCTCAGCCAATAATTTCGTGGATATATACTGAGACAGCGATAAGCATTCATACTACGAAATTCAGGACGAAGTTAGTTTTTCTCACGTAACTGCAAAACTGACCACCACACACTTGTGAAATCACAAAATTATCTACTTTACGGTAATTCACTCTCCTCTTCCTGGATTGGGTGATTACCGCCAGTGGCACTGCTTCTGGTGCTTGCAAAATGTTTAATCTTGCACTGACTATTACGGAAGCAACCCAACAGGCGGACAGTCACAGCTGTGGACTAAGGCAGAATGAGGGAGGCTATGTTAGGACCTGGTTTATATAGAGCCAGGCCCCGTCCTCTATTTTAATAGTAGCCAAAGGAATGCAAGAACAGTGATCAACAGGTGTCTTTTCTTACATGCAGGGACCTGCCGACGTTCACTTTCATCTTTGAGAAGCAGAGACGGGCAGACTTCTATTGAGAAATCTTTTGCATGCATTCCTCTCCTTTGACATAATTTGTTGTTACAGACAGACTACGAGTTCCCACACATACTGATGGTAACTGCATACTTTTAGACTCTTCGTAGGAGTCTGACAAAGAGATAAATAGGACAGCTCCAGGTGAGCTTTTGTCAGCATTTCGCACCCCTCTCAGGAGAGTCAATTGCCATCTACATCAAATCCACCAGCTGTTTTGTCCCGTAAGTTCTAGGAAGGTCCTTAGTTGGCATTCTGCACTCCTCCCAGGAGAGTCTTTAGTCGTCTACATCAAAGCAGCTGGCTTTACAATTTTCCTCACATTCAGGGATGTCTTTGAAGAAGGAAGCAGCTACTGGAAGCACCAGTCTTTGTCAGTGAGAATAGATGTTCGCCATTACTTTCTAGGAAGACCTTTGAAACCGTTCCTGCTTGCATCCCCCCGACAATTCACTTCAGCTGCAAGATTGGCTTTCAGTCAGCCACTCAATGATAAGGGAGCTCCAGATGTTAGTGCTGTTTGTCTGTGTTCGCCAATCTTGCTAGGAGGACGTCTGATGCCGCTGTCGCTTCAGAGTGGGACTGTTCCAAAGGCCTACACCATAAAGGATTCCAGTATTCACTTAGAACCAATTAGCTTCCCGGGATTTTACAACCATCAAAAGAAGCTGCCTTGCTAGGCCCCGCCAGCGGATCAGTAGGGGCCTACCAGCTCAATGAATACACTTCACACATAAACACAACACGCACTGCTAGTACTCCTCGTCACCAGTAGAGGCTTTTGGTCTCTCTCACATGTAGTGGGTAGTTACCTGACTAGCCATGCAATAGTGCCACCGCCATGCTGGTCGTAGGGCATTCTGCAGTCAGCTGTCGAAAGGTATAGACGGCTAGGGGATACGTGCTCCCAGCCTTCCGCAGATACCCTACGCGATCGCAGAGGAGGTGTGAAGCTGAGAACTGACACTTTGCGGTGACGGACTTTTTCTAGTCGCACGCATATGCTCAGATTTTAGCAGAGGGTGCAGCTATTATTCGACTTGCGGCATGTGTTAGGCGGTTTTTGCTGATTGTTTTAAATATCAGTGATGTTTTTGAATTGCATAATGAAATCTGATTAGGATGTTTAGTTGCCAATTAATGCTCCTCCCACACCAACAGCTGAGCTTTTCCGTCAAAACAAATAAAGATTGTACGTTCCTCTCCAGCACCTGAGCACACATTGAGCATTTTTACCACCAATTGACTGGGGGAGGGGAAAGGGGAAGAGAGACAGGGGGTTGTCCAACAGCACTCTCCAGTAGTGGTATTGAGAATTAGGGACCCAAATTTTGAAATTCTTGAAGTTTTGAATTTCCCGACTATTTTTGAAATTCCCAGCAGTTTTTGAATTTCTCACAATTTTTTAGTTTAATTAATGTTCATATTTAATTTAATTAATTTCCATATCAATTTAATTTAGATATTAATTTAATTGCGACATTGCCACATTTGTACTTAGGAACAGAGGATGTGTGTGTGTGTGGAGGGGGGGAAGGGGGGGAACCACCCAAGAACAGCAACCATCTTGAACAAATCTGGCAACAATGCAGAGTATTTTGCTCCTATACTATGTATCTGCTAGACTTATTTGCACACCAGTCGATTTTCGTGTATTTTATTACCCCTCCTGGATGTAATTAAACACTCGTTTTTCCCAATATTCCTCTTGCTGTCGCATTGTCATTCCCATGTAGAAATTACTACTTGAGCACAGATTTTTTAAACAGACATTATGTTATCACAGAAGTGGGTCAGTAATTGGTGGTGACTCATTTAAATTCTTCCTGACAAAACACGTACCATTTTCGACGTAATTTATGTTATCATTTTTAGCAACAAGGCTGTCCTGTAACAACCATCATCCGTTGGTCTTGTCTGCTTCTTCTTTCTCCTCTTTCCCAATTACAGAGGCATGTTTAGCTCTTTGGAGGAGGAATGCATGTTGATACTTTGGATTATCTAGTTGTAGCTGTCAACCTTTTATGCTCTGAACTAATATTATGGCATTCTGACTAGTTACCAACGCACAGTATCTGCATCTAATACATGTACACAGCCTATTATGTTCCTTGCTATAAAGTTCAGCTGGATTTTAAGCTGGTAAATAAACATTCACTTAACATTGCGGGAGTTACGTGTCTGTCAGTTCTGCCTGGAAGTGCTGGCGGAACCTGTCCACAGTTGGCGTTGTTGCAGGACTACACTTAGGGGTCTTACAGCATTGCCACTAACTAATAACATTACCAGATTCTATTTTGCATTAATATCGTGTTGAGGTAGGTCATCAGTAATGTCTCGGCTTTTCGCTTTTAAGGAGGGCAGGAGGTTCAACGGGCCGACTCGGCGCGGGAGAGGCCCCATAGGACATATTAATTTCCACTGTCTATACTTTTACAAATAAATTCATAAAACTTTGTAAGCGTGATCAGGAAAGATTCAGGATTCACACTCACAGCAATGGAAGTTCAAAAACGTAAGAATATATTTTTTTTACATGTGTAATTTCATAATTTTTTCACTTACTGTTGGCTGCATTTGTTGGTATAGGTACACTTTTCTTCATAAGTAAGAGAGATTCTTCAATCAATTTTGCACAGCATATAAACCATATTTACAGGTGTATGATACTATGAAATTTAATTTATGAAAAATGAATAAGCTGTTACATTTTAAACTTCATGTTTAGAAAAAACTCAAATTTTATAGTTAAGTCTCATTTTTTACCACAGTTTTTAACGGATGTGGAAAATACTAGAGTCTCATACATCTGTAAGTACAGTTTGTATGCTGTGCAAAATTCAGCGAAGAATCTCTCTTACTTATGAAGAAAAGTGTACCTATAGCAACAAACGCAGCCAACAGTAAGTGAAAAAATGATGAAACTACACATGTAAAAAAATGTTATGTTTTGAACTTCCATTGCTATAAGTGTGAATCCTGAAACCTTCCTGGTCATGTTGACAAAGTTTTATGAATTTGTTTGTAGAGGTATAGACAGTGGAAATTAAAATGTCCTGTGGTGCCTCTCCTGCTACAAGTCGGACCGTTTGACTTGCTACTTCCCTTAAAATCAGTTATATATGCGATATTACTCATTATTATTGATGCACAGGTAAGTTCTCTTAGAAAATACTGTAGCGTCCATCGTGTGTGTTTGGAATTACGACAACGGTGGTCATACTCAGATGCGATGGAAAAAGAGACGATCTATTTTTCATGAAACAGTTTGAAAGAAGAAAAATGTATTCAACATGGACCGTGATTTCGTTTTGTCGCTACCATCGCATGTATCTGACGTGGAGATCATAAGGGCTTCTTGGTAAGCAGCGCGCCATATTGGAGTATTTTACGTTCAGGAAAATGTATGTCCTGTAATAACCACAAACTAAAACTCTCGTCGGTTGATGTCAATACTTTCACAATTTTCTGGCTTAATGTTTTTCCCGAGTTAGAGTTCGAAGGGCGGACAATTTCGCCGGGTTGACACATCGAACAAGTGTATTTCTGTCAGACGTTCTCCAAATCAGTACAGCTGATGGTGGGTTTTACGGTGGAGTGTTTAGATTTTCAAGTACATGAAGTGGTAATATGATCCTACTACTTCATTTTGTGTGTGTGTGTGTGTGTGTGTGTGTGTGCGCGCGTGCGTGTGTGTGTGTGTGTGTGTGTAAGTGGGTGTGTTTAAAGGGAGACGTCTGGGATATATGAAAATTGCACCCAGCGAGAAATCTGTGAAATTTTGCACCCAGGTTACTCGACAATTACCTACCCCGTTAGTCTACCTGCGACCAGAGTCCTCACTCACCCCCCTCCCCCACCTCCCTGTCCCCGGCAGTGCAGTGCTGTGCGGTGCTGTCCGAGCTGCGACCACGTCGTCTTGCAAATCAACGTAAACAAAACATCCTACTGCCGGAAAAAGTGAAAAGCAAATTTTCTACATAACATTCTGGGATATTACCTCTTACGTACGCATATGACAATACTTCCACTTGTTTCAACGTTTATATCCTACTTTTCAGTGTAGTATGATGTATACTTACATCTGTCTCTGCTGCGCAAGACGAATCGGTGGCCGGCCGCGGTGGTCTAGCGGTTCTAGGCGCTCAGTCCGGACCCGCGAGACTGCTACGGTCGCAGGTTCGAATCCTGCCTCTGGCATGGATGTGTGTGATGTCCTTAGGTTAGTTAGGTTTAAGTAGTTCTAAGTTCTAGGGGACTGGTGACCACAGATGTTAAGTCCCATAGTGCTCAGAGCCTTGGTAGGCCCCACCAGTGAACGTCTTCGCTGGAGTCTAGTATTCCGCAATGCCCAGTAGGTGACGTCACTACTCTGTAATTCACACTAAGTACCTGACAGAGGGTTCTCCGAACCACTTTCACACGATTTATCTAGCGTTCCAATCCTGAAGAGCGTGCATGAGAAACGAACGCCTACGTCTTTTATTGCGATCTCTGTTTTCTGTTATATTATTACGATGATCATTTCTCCCAATATAGTTGGGTGTCAACAAAATATTTTAGCTTTCAGAGGAGAAAGTTGGAGATTTAAATTTCGTGAGGTCTCGCCGCAATGAATGATGCCTATGTTTCAGTGATATCCATTCCATTCGCTTACCATATCCGTGACATTTCGCTACTTCGCGATAACACAGAACGAGCTATTCAGTCCTATCAGTCGCACGTCCCATACCGCACAGTAATACTCGTAGTGTTCGCAATCTCTTTAGCGGATTTGTTGCATATTCTAAGTGTTCTCCCAATACAACGCAATCTTTGGTTCACCTTCTCCACATCATTATCAATTGGAAACCCTATTCAAGTTGTTCTTAACTCTTATCTTCAGATATATAGTTGAAGTGACAGCCATTAGTTTTGTGATTTATCGTGAAACTGAAATTTAACGGATTCCTATTAGTAATCATTCGGATGACTTCACTCTTCCGTCATTTAGAGTCAGTTGTCCCTTTTCGCACCATACAGATATCGTGTCTAAGTTACTTTGTAGTTGTTTTTGATTTTCTGGCACCCTTACTACAAGGTAAATGACAGCACCATCAGCAGACTGTCTAAGATGGCTGCTCTGTCTCCTAAATCATTTTTGTAGATTAGGAACAGCAGAGGTCCTATAACACTTCCTTGGGGAAACCGATATCCGTTTTGTTTTAGTCGCTACCTTTCCGTCAGTAAATCACGTATCCAGTCGCATAACTGAAACGATACTCTATAGGGACATAATCTGACTAGAAGTCACTTATTAGGAAAGGGTATCAAAAGCCGTCTGAAAAACTAAAAATATATATAAAAAATATGGAATCAGTTTGAGATACCCTGTGGATAGCACTCTGCACTTCCTGATAACAAAGAGGTAGTTGTATTTCACAAGAAAGATTCTTCTGAGTCCGTGCCTACTATGTGTCAATAGATCGTTCTCTTGGATGTAATTCATCATGTCTAAGCACAGGGTAAGTTCCAAAATCTGCCACAAATCTATGTCGATGATAATGATTGTAATACAGTAGATTACTCGTATTTCCTTTCTTGAGTATTGGTGTGACCTGACTAACATTCAAGTCACAGGTACGACTCTTTCGTCGAGCAAGCGGTTGTGATTGCTAAATATGGAGCTATTTCATCGGCATACTCTGAAAGGAACCTAATTAGAGAATAATCTGGACAGGAAGATTTGCAGTTGTTACGCGAATTGAGTTGCTTCGCTCCATCCAGGATATTTACTTCTAACCTACTCATGTTGGCAACAGTTCTTGATTCGAATTCCAGAGTATTTACTTCATCTTCTATGGTGAAGGAATGTCGGAAAACCGTGTTTAGAGGCAGTGTCATCCATATCCTGCCATAATGTGAAAAACCGTTGTGCTTTGCCACTTAAAAGGAAAAAGGTCACTTGATACGTAAGTTACGATGTTACGTAGGTTGTGATGAATAATCTGTTCTTTTAAAGTGTATCTTACTTAATATACAGCTTGATAATTCTCATATATCTTCCACTTCGGAATCACGACAGTGATATCCTGAATATTCCTGAAATATTGCTTCTACATAGTTCTCGCACCAATCCAAAGAGTCAGTGGTGTTGGGAAACAGCTGAATCTCTAAAATTCAATACAGCTTCAGCACCTGATGGACTCCCTATCAGATCTTGTAACATATTTCCATGTGAGTTAGTACCTCTTTCCCTCAGAATCTGTCAGAGACCCCTCGAACAAAAAGCGGCGTCAAACGTTTAGATGAAAGCATCGTTCTACAAGAAGCTTATCAGAAGTGAACCACAAAGCTAACTTTTAATATCCTTGAAATTCGCTTGTCGTATAATCTTAGATCGTATTCTTATCCCGTAAGTAATGAGCTATCTCCTCCATACCAAACAGCACGGATTCCGGAAACATCTACCATGTGAAATCAAACTCACTGTTTTTCCTCAAGACTTGCTGACAGTGATGGGTAAAAGCAGTCAGGTAGAGGCAGTATTTTTCCATTTCGGAAAAACGTTTGACTCAGTTACTAATTTAAGCTTGCTATCAAAAGTACAATCATATGGGGTATCAAGTGAAATTTCTAACTAAACTGAGGAGTTTCCGGTTGGGAGGACACAGCAAGCTGCCTTGGATGGAGTCATCAACAGAAGCAAAAGTATGTTTCAATGTGCCCCAACGAAGAGTGTTGAACCCCTGTTGTTAATGTTGTACAGTAATGATTTTGCTGAGATCACTTTGGTAACCTCTTACTTTTCGCAGATGACTTACTTATCTGTAATGAAAAAGACAAAGATAGCATTAATGATCACAGCTTAGTTTTACCAGTGGGAGAACGTTACGGAGATGGCGATGAAAATAAACTGGCTAACGCCTCAACATCGAGCCAAATTATCCCGAGGAAGCCTAGTCAGTAAATTTTAAGCACCAGCTTTAAATGCTGAATCTATGTATGGGTCCCGTAGGCATCGTGAGGACAAGTAAAGACTCTTTACAGCGCCCACTGAGGCATTTAAGCTATCATCCTTCCCGCGCAGAACGTTAAGAAACCTTAGTAACCAGTACAGTGGTAAGAGCCCTGCACCACGCATCGCACACTGGTTTGCACAGTGCGGATGTAGATGTAGAATTTTATCCGTAAAGGAAATTGACTTCATATTTTTAAGCCACATGCAGAAGAGGCTCACAGGTAGCATTAGGAAAGGGGGAAGAGACTCGTGTTACCTATAGAGAAAAGACCATAACACCAGCGAAAAAAATTCTGAGATTGTTCAGGGATATTTTCTGAGTATTTTGGTACGGGGCATGTGGCTTCCGGTGAACCGTTACAAAGTATTATTGTAATTGTGTATTATTTGGATTTATTACCAGAATTACCTTTGTTTTTGTTAAAATACTTTCACAAGAGTAAAAAACCCTTTAATATCGAATCAACAAAACGCAATAACACAGAACGATCCGGTTATTCGTGAACTCCTAGGTACAGATGCAAAACTACTGTTTAGTAGTTGACGTCACTGCGAGAACAGCTGAGCATATAATCGTCGTGCCGTTTTTCCATTCCATTCACTGAACCGATAGAATAGATAACGGTCTATTCTTAAGTAAACCAATCTTCCCTGTTGTATATCACTGTTAACGTACAACTAAAACACTGCCGGGAAAACCAACACGAGACAGGACGCAGTAGTAGTGAATGCAAGTTTCAGAACGAAGAGTAAAGTAAGCATTACTGCCGTAAACAGCAACTACCGAGAGTGAATGGAACGAGATCGTTTTCGAACGACATATACGGCGCACATCGTCGACATTTTCACTGTTGCACTGATATTGTCAATGCAATACCGTCCATAACGGACCAGAAATCAAACGATATGTAATTATTCTGTAACCAACCATCAGTGACTACAAGGATAAGAAATCAAACGATATGTAATTACGCTGTAACGAGCCAAGTGACCACAGGCACATTACAACAAATTACTCGGAGAATATCCCGCGACGGCCTCCGAAATTTTCTCGGTGGATTTCTGGTTCACCCTGTACACGTGCTTATCAAATGGTTCAAATGGCTCTGAGCACTATGGGACTCAACTGCTGAGGTCATTAGTCCCCTAGAACTTAGAACTAGTTAAACCTAACTAACCTAAGGACATCACAAACATCCATGCCCGAGGCAGGATTCGAATCTGCGACCGTAGCGGCCTTGCGGTTCCAGACTGCAGCGCCTTTAACTGCACGGCCGCTTCGGCCGGCACGTGCTTATCCGTTTTCGTTAGACTGAAAATGCATGTTATGTATATTACACGTAGCGTATACTAATCTAAGAGAATAGGCTTTATACTATTTTAGAGTAAACTTTGTGAAGTAGAAGACGTACAGTTTTTAAAATCTGTGTTTGTAATTTGATTGTCGTTTTCTGCTGTATGTCCTGAAGATATTATGGGGTATAATAAAAAAAATGTAGTCACCTTCGATTGTAAAATTTGGGTGTCACAGTTCTTGTACGAGCACCTGCAGTCCTCTTCATCCGCCACGCATGGGCAGGCCATTAATGGCCCTCGGCTCTTCTACCTGAAGTGCAAGTAGCAGAATCGGGATGAGGGATTAGTGGAACTGTCCTCGATTTTTCTGGTGCAATCTACAGGACACCACAGTGAAGTACCTGCCGCTACAATAGAGCACGCTGTCGTGCTGCTGCTGCAATTTGACGCTGCACAGAGCAGAGAACTCTGTCTGGAGTTGAATTGCTTATTGTGTTTGTCATACTCCGTTTCTTCCTAATTATCAGTGTATTTCTTGGTTAGAACAATAATGGTAAATACACTACCGGCCACTAAACTTGCCACAGCAAGAAGAAATGCAGATGATAAACGGGTATTCATTGCGCAAATATATTATACTAGAACTGACATGTGATTTCATTTTCACGCAGTTTGGGTGCATAGATCCTGAGAAATCAGTTCCCAGAACAACCACCTCTGGCCATAATAACGGCCATGATACGCCTGGGCATTGAGTCAAACAGAGCTTAAATGGCGTGTACAGGTACAGCAGCCCATGCAGGTTCAACACGATACCACAGTTCATCAAGAGTAGTGACTGGCTTATTGTGACTAGCCAGTTGCTTGGCCACCATTGACCAGACGTTTTCAATTGGTGAGGGATCTGGAGAATATGCTGGCCAGGGCAGCAGTCGAACGTTTTCTGTATCCAGAAAGGCCCGTACGGGACCTGCAACATGCGGTCGTGCATTATCCTGCTGAAACGTAGGGGTTCGCAGGGATCGAATGAAGGGTAGAGGGACGGGTCGTAACACATCTGAAATGTGAAGTCCACTGTTCAAAGTGCCATCAATGCGAACAAGAGGTGACCGAGACCTGTAACCAATGGCACCCTATACCATCACGCCGGGTGATACGCCAGTACGGCGATGACGAATACACGCTTCGAATGTGCGTTCACCGCGATGTCGCCAAACACGGATGCGATCACCATGATGCTGTAAACAGAACCTGAATTCATCCGAAAAAATGACGTTTTCTCATTCGTGCACCCAGGTTCGTCATTGAGTACACCATCGCAGGTGCTCCTGTCTGTGATGCAGCGTCAAGGGTAACCGCAGCCATGTTCTCCGAGCTGATAGTCCATGCTGCTGCAAACGTCGAACTGCTCGTGCAGATGGTTGTTGTCTTGCAAACGTCCCCATGTGTTGACTCAGGGATCGAGACGGGGCTGCATGATCCGTTACAGCCATGCGGGTAAGATGCCTGTCATGTCGCCTGCTAGTGATACGTGGCCTTTGGGATCCAGCACGGAATTCCGTATTACCCTCCTGAACCCACCGATTCCATATTCTAACAGTCATTGGGTCTCGACCAACGCGAGCAGCAGTGTCGCGATACGATAAACCGCAATAGCGGGAGGCTACAATCCGACCTTTATCAAAGTTGGAAACGTGATGGTACGCATTTCTCCTCCTTACACGAGGTATCACAACAACGTTTCACCAGGCAACGCCGGTCAACTGCTGTTTGTGTATGAGAAATCGGTTGGAAATTTTCCTGATGTCAATACGTTGTAGGTGTCGCCACCGGCGCCACCCTTGTGTGAATGCTCTGAAAAGCTAATCATTTGCATCTTCTTCCTGTCGGTTAAATTTCGCGTATGTAGCACGTCATCTTCGTCGTGAAGCAATTTTATTGGCCAGTAACGTAAATACCATCGTCGACGTGACGCTAAATTCGCAAGTAACTATAACATTGTGACAGTACTTACGTACTTGTCTGGTGTCGAATGACGTAATAGAGTTCATGTTACAAGAAGAAAGCCGTTGGTAATGTTGTGTATTTTTCTATAGCGCAGCACCTTTGGTTGAAAATCGGTAACCCTCGAAAGAACTTCAGAAAAAATCGAGACGGGGTATTTCTTCTACATCAGCTTTGGTTAGAAACCAGTAGTGCTTATAGATCGTGTTGAGTAAATATGTCAAAATCGTGGGAGGACTTACATACCTGTCGGTGTCTGAAATGACGTGTACGACGGTACCTAAGGGTTTCTGCTGAGTAGTTGCTGTTCTAAATAGCAGCACGTATGAGCAAACCAGTTGCTACTTCGCCTCATATTGCTCGTTCCTCAGTCAGTTGGGCTACGCATGGCTCTATGGTCATAGAGTCGAGCCGTGCTCGCCTGCTTTCATACCTTGCAAGTAATTCCCTGCAAATAATAGTCTGCAACTGTGATCCTGCAGTCAGATGCTCTGCGCACTGGCTGGAATTTCGAATTAATAAAATACTCATAAATATAAAATAAAAATAATTTAATAAAAAAAGTTCTGTTATAACGTCTGTAATTGATGGAGATGGCAGCGAAGCATGTTGAATAATTCCATTCAAGAAAGGTCATCTCAAATAAACGGAACGTGGTCCTATGAGAATAAAATATGATACAGATGGATATACTCTTCTATACCCAGTAATGTTACGATGAGACCTTAACGAGAACGTTAGAAATATCTTCATAATAAACTGTAATCAAAGATACGCGAAAACTGACTGCATTTCGTAATCACAATTCACGAAATATTCGCCAGTTCAACCAGTTCAAAGTCAATATGATCATACAATAATACTCAAAATGTAAAGCAGAGTAACTCATATTCTCTGTAGTCTTAGTTCTGTAATACAAACAGAAAAGTCAGTCCTACACTGGAGCACATACAGACTTCTCGAATTGAGCCTCTCCAAAAGGCAGAGTACAGTAGCAGCCGTTCACCGAGCAGAATTCATCATCTAAATGACTGAAACACGCACGTTACCTAGACAGGTCTGCCTTCTTCCAGTAATCGACCTCTAGTGTCCAGAATCGCTCCCTCGAGCTCTTTGCACGAAATGTCCCAGTCTGCACTAGGCCCACCGTGTTCCCCTACCGTCTGTTTTTCCATTTTTCAGAGCTGTCCCCACCAAAAACAAATCATTCTTAAGCTCTACACCCGCGATCTTATTAAACAAATGGTTTGACCCCCGAACTAAACAAATATATTACAGCAACACTGAAATAAAAAGTCATCGACGTTCGGTTACCATCAGATCATTTACAATAAATATAAGCAACTGGTTCATAAATAAATAAGCCTGCATTATTGGGCAATTATGCTCATGACAAATGACTACAAATCGTCGTAAAGTATTTTTTGAACAATTACATATGCCTTCTTGACAGAAGCGTCTTTCGTTTTCCTTTCAATGGGGCTGTCTGCTAACACATACGATTGACCACTTCTTAAATTACCATGATTTTATATTCACAATTGTAGATAATATTTAAATAATATTACTGGCAAAATAGTAAACTGTTCATTAAATAAATACACTAGTAAGTGAAAATATGAGGTAATAATGCAGCATTCACTTGCTGTGAGAGTGCGAAGAATACGATGTTCTGACAAACATTTGCTTAGTAAAAAAGATATAAACCACGTCATAAGTCAATAAATAAAATGTGCAGATGAGTGGCTTTCTAACAAGGATAACTCTCCATCGCACCCCCAGTCAGATTTTGTGGTAAGAGGCCCAGTGAATAACCCATCAAAAACTGAATAAGGGTTAAGCATGAGAACAAGAGGCGGTATACTGCACTGAGAAAACAGAAGGAAAATCGAAATATTAAAGCGTCGATGCTCAACATTTGCAGCCTTGAGCGAATTTGAATAGTCATGGCGTCGTGATTGTGTGGTCGTGGTGTCGGATCCGTGTCGAATCTCCCTTGTGTCACATTTTCTTTATTCACATGATTATGAACTGTCCGTCCAGTCAATGACATGGCTGTTTACTGTATTTGAATTTGTGTCCATGTTCCGGTACAACGTCCATTTGCAACAGAGAGATCTAAGGAAGGGACCTCCAGATGTATGTAACACAAAGCACGTGTTTCGTGCAGCGAAATCTATTCGACATCATAAATCAACCAATATTTTATCGTTTCGCTAAAATTATACCGAGTCGTACTAGAATTCTTAAAACTAACAGTACCCTGTGCAGAAATCACACATTTAACTTTCAGCTCAGTAGATAAGTGCATTCTGAACTTATCAATATCCTATTTGCATAACAAAGCATTGATGTAATTATTCTCTTAAACATATTACAAAATTGTCCTCAAAATTTACTTACACAAGACTTAAAACCCTTCCAAAATAACATATTATAGAACTAACTTTCTTAATATACAACAGAAATACTAGTGTATAATTTGCACGTGACCTCACATTCTAAGCCCACAAGTAATTAACATTTTTATGAGGTCTGATGACCTCCACACACAATTTTTTTTTTGCAAATAATAATTAAAAATAATAAACTAAACATGTCACACAAGACGACCATCCAAAAACTACTACTAACAGTTAAATAGTCCCTTGAAATTTGTCCCCAGATCTTACGTACTGCATTCGTCTCTGTCACAAAAAAAATTATTTTTGTTCCGCCGAACTCCATGCACCAAGATTCGTGTGGCCAATATTGGCTCACTCCTTGCACTGAGCTGCGCCTCCATGCTTTGTCATCTACGACCTAAATTAACGAAATTATCCATTATACAAAAAGAAATAGCCGCCAAAATTCTTCTAAACTAACGTGAAATTATACTTATTTACACATAATTTTTTCACAACAGTTTCTTCATTCAGAAAGTTAAAGTGTGCCACCGTTGCTGCTTACATTTATTCCACCACTTTGAGTATCTTTTCAATCTCACTGTTTAACTTTTTTGAATTGCTTAAGTTCGAGCCGTCTTTCCCCGTTCGCCAATGGACTCCTATGCTTATAGCCAAAACTTCTGAGCACAGATGGTATACTATTTTTAGATTCGAGAAACGCGCACTGTCAGAATCACTTATTTCACGTACAGGTTGCAAATGTTTAATTTCACCCCTCTCTAAAAATTGCACCCTCAAATGATCAGTTCCTACCTTCTTCCTCCATATTTATGCTGCACACTATTATTTCAGAACAACCGTCGATCTCATTATCCATTCCGAGATCCTCTTGAACCACCGTTAACTCATCTTTAGGATTTAATTCAACCTCAAAACCCGTATTTCTTCATCCTCGTAATATCGAACACACTGTTCTCTTCCTCCGAATTAAAGATATCGGCAGCTATAACACTCTCACCATTAATAACATAACTTAAATTTTCGTCCCTCTTAAATACTCACTTATTTCCACCGAATCACTATAGACGTAACCACAATTAACTCCGTTAACATTCGCTATTAACTCATACCATTGATTTCTTAAAACATCCATTACGTCCGTTAATATATTATAAAAATCACCACCAATAACTTCAACCTCCGTTGATACACCATCTAAACTGGCGCTATTGCATAGCTCAACGTTAGAATTCTCAGTACACCTCGGATCTAATCCTTTCTCCTGCCACTTTCTGCTCAACACGCTTTCACATTTTTCCTTCAACGTTCACTCAAAATCCCTGTTTTCATAAAACCCACCGGTTCACATCCATAAACAGAATTACATGCACATGATACTTCCTCCGAGATCTCTGAATCAGTAGCATCAACTTTAGCAACATTAGCGCCTAAAACGTCACCTTTACTCCTCCTTATCAATAAGTCACCCATATCCACCCACGCGTAATAAAATTAATCACAAGCTTACGAGACTATAGCTTCGCCGCCTTCACAAGTACCTTCACGTACTACCGTCGATATACCACAAAAATCATCTCCAGCTGATGAGACTACAGCTATGCCACCTTCACAGATAGCTTCACTTCCTTCCTCGGAAACAAAATCTACATTACTTTCTCGTACATTACTATAACTGTTGCTGTAGACTAGTGCCTCAACACAATTCGTCATACATTCCACCTCCACGTCAGCCTCTCCTCTGATCAAAGAATCTTTCTACAAACAAAAATTTATTCCACCATGCACTTCCCTTTCGCAAAATAAAATATCCAGCCTCATACTCTCCTTATCAAATCTCTAGATATTTTACAGTCTTTCTGCCGCCCTCTTTATGGTTACGCTGCTTAAAATTTACTCCGCATTTTCTTCTTGCTTGTTTTATCCCCCATCACCAACATTTATGGCTTCTTTGCCAATTTTCGACACACACAGAATTTTTAAAATACTGTGTCCTTCTCGAAGTCGGTTTATTTCGCCACCTCTTGACCTGAGATACGGTGATCTCTAATTTACCAACCTCATATTCTGGCGTTACAGTTCATGAAGCTCCTACACCTCAAATCTTCGTCCCCTGTTTTGATTCCCGTTCATGAATTATCATTTTCATTCCTCCCTCGGAAATTGTTATTAAGGTGTTATTTATCTCTGCAATGATTATTATGATCCCTATTCTGGCAGTCATTTCCCTCTATACTGTTCCCATCATGTGGTTTGTCTCTCAACAAAATCTAAAAATCCGTCAGTGGAATTTGTCGGACTGTGGACGATATCCCATTGCAGAAATCCCAGTAGTAATCTCAGTAAAGACTCCCAGCGGACGATTTATGTGCGTCAAATTAGCCAGTTCACGCACAAAGAAATTCCGCATCGACCCACTTTCTTGTCTGAAACATGGTGCGTTGAGGAACTCGTTCTGAAGTCGAGCTTTTCACTCCAGAATTAGTTCACGAAACAACTCGCAAACACTTCATAAGTAGTGAATTAAATCAGCCCATGATTGTGCATTGCCATCAAGATGTCTTTTCACGAATTTCATTATTGCCTCCCCGTACATTCCTCTTACAAAACCATCTCTACATGTTGTAACACCACAGCTTAGACACTACATACCTTTCGTTGATTCATTTAGCTTTCTATATCGTTCAACATCCCATAGTTGAACTTCTGTAATTAGTGTACGATTATTCGATACTGTAATGAAGTGTAATCTCTGTAATATGTACAATATGAGCAAATTATATGTTTTGTCTTTGTCATATAATCTCTTCGGTTATCTTTAAAATTTAATAATTTTATTTAAATAATTCTGTCAAGAATTACCAACATATGAAAATTTTCTGTTTTATTTAAAATGTTTGTTTGCTGTCATGTAAACTGCTGATCTTCACTTAGGGTTCTTAGTTGTTTTGTATGTAGAAGGGCGTGTGGTTACTCTCCGGAACGGAACGTAGTAGCGGGAGCAAAAGTGTGATTGGCCTAGGTAGAAATGGTGGAACAAAGAGTCAGTCGGGGACGAGCTACCAAACTATCAATTACTCATTTAAAGTTATGTATTGTCCTGGTTCCGAGAGAGGCTTTTCCTGACGCTTTCCAATGCCTCGGATGGGTGGATTGAGAGCTGGAACTATTCTGAAATTGGTATCTATAATTACCACCAAGAAATGACCAAGTCCAGCAATTCTACCTGCAAATCCGCCTACCAAAATGCAATCGCCACCACACTGCGCAATCACTGTAATGGAACACTACAGTAATGTACAGTGAAGGATCAGCTCATAGGATGTTATAGTGTACTCAAATATAAGGTAATTTATAAATGAATTTATGTACCTACCTTGATTTTTTCTTATTGTAACACCTCTCAGGTTCCTCTCTGTTTGAACTAAAGTGATTACCGAGTGTCCTTTATTGGAAGCATATTAAAATTAATATGGCAATAGAGTGTGCTAAATTTAATATTGTTTGTTGAAAGGATCTTACGAGTATCTCAAATTTGTGTTTCACTGAAGTAAAAGTTCAGAACTACAACTGTTGAGAGTTATGTGTTCATGCTAGTTAAGTACTTGTTTCTCTAGTGTATTGAAAGTGTGTTTAGTTTGCTCTGCTACAGTGGTCAAGATTAAGGGGCCCCTCCACAGAAAGTAGTTCAAATGCACAAAGTTACTTAATTATAGACAGTTTTAGTTACTCTTGCTATTCAGGTCAAATTCTGTACAATATTGGGTTCCTCTTGTGTATTAAAAGTGCATATTAATGGTGTAACAGGATCCACAGTTTGTCTATTATGCCCATGCTAGATAACGATTAATAGAAAGGCCACTATCTATGAAAACAGTAACTTCTTTATTCAAAAGATAGTGAGAAGTAATCTGTTAGTGAATTCCATTTAATTTTCATTCTAAATAAAAAGGTGTTTAGTAGTGAGGGACTTAATCTATGCACAATAACTAATTTTGCTGTACACCATATCCATATTTAATGTCAGATAGGAATATGTTTGAAATGTAATATTGAACTTATGTCCAAATTTTGATTCTAAAGTGCACTGTAATAGTATTATTATTGAAACCACTCAGTTTGACCAAGCCTTGAAAGCAAGAAAGTGGATGTCATTATCTGTTGTACTTACGCTAATAGCCTTGTTTTTCTATAACTGGTAACACTTTCACTTTCTTTAACGGTAACATTTGCTAGTGACAGAGTTCATTGCACTCTCGTGTGACAAAGTATAAGCTGTGTTTGCCCATTGAAGTTACTTATTTACATTTTCAGAAACAAAAATGTTACTCATTCTTATGCCTAATTAGGCTGATGACCGTTTTTATTATCATTTGGACAGTGTTAATAGGTAAAACATTGTTTGTTACTGTTTAAATATTTACATAATTCTGACTTTCACTTCCGATAAGCCACCTCCGTTAGTTACAACACGGTCAACATAACAAAATTCCTCTCAGAGGGTAACACTGCTATGTTGCTTTATACCGTAATTGCTTTAATAAAATAGTTTTATTTCACGACCGACTCAAACTTTAAGGTTATGGTATAACAGTAGCGGACAGAAGTGTTATAATGTATCAACTAAATCAACTATATAGTGTTTTTCATAGTCTGCAAAGCGCTTTGCCGTTCCTGAATTACCTCATGGAACATTCAATTCTAACCTCATGTCTTTAAACTGCTATTCATGCTTTACAGTTTCTTTGATTAATATACCTTCAAAATGTTCTCTGTTTTTAAGCACCTCTTTCTCACGTTCTGCTGCTCTATCTGCCGAATTGTTAACTTAATAGACACTTCATCAAGCGCATTTTGTCTGAGTGTAAAATTCTTAACATTGCTACCCAGATCGTCCCGCATCTTTTCCAACTTTTTCGCGAAATTGCTACCCACTGTATTGACTCTAGTGTTAACCAGGCCAACTTGATCCGAAATTTTGCACATGTTTGTCCACATAACTTTTTATTACGTATCGATATCCCGTTCTATGTCTGATTTAATTTTTTCCGCCTTAGACTTTACGCTCAGTACTAGAATTGAGATGAGAATTTCCTCGTTCCGTTTTCATAGTCAGTGCCCCTATACCAGATTGCATTTTTCTCATATCATTGCTCAAATCTTACTGAACTTCCTTTAACCAAGCTATTGTGGCAACTACAATTACATCTCCTTCCTCAGATTTCAGACTATTTGCCCCACTGTTGTCCACATCAACACTACTTCAGTCAGAATTAAAGTTAATAGGGCCACTAGCATTAACCCAACCATACAGGCTTGGTGATCGCTTCATCGTTGTAAGCTCCATCACAGACGATGACAATGCGGTTACACACATATTAACGCTATCGGCCCAAATACTTAACTTATCGGTAATGCCTGCCGTTTCTGCTGTGATTCTGTGACGGATGTGTAGACGCTACCAATGCTAACGCTGATGAACGAAGCCGCCGCCATTGGCCTGTGATCAGTTACCACCGTCAGTCTTCCTGCTGCTCACCGCTGCAGACTCGATCCCAGCACTTATCTGCATAGCCATATTCTTCTTTCCTGAATCGATTGTAAGCGAGCAGCGATGTGGTAAGCTATATCGCAGAAGTTAAGCTAACATGTTTGAGCTGCGCGAGGGCGCAGTGGAGCAGTCGAGGTTTAGTTGTTTGAGAAAAGCAGATTATGTTTAGCTCTGGGAACGAATGGAGTCGAAGTACAACTGTGTTAGAGCTAAAGCTGATAATTTTAAGCAGTGTTAGTGAGGAAGCTATGTCAGTTTATGATTTAAATTAAAATTTATCTTTTGTGCAATCAGCATGGTAACAAAACTGAATTGTGAAGGAAGAAATCTAATTGAATGTAAGGTAAATACAATAATGTTATTATTTTTCATTATTGCTGCGACATGAAACTAACTTGGTTATTGTACTGAAAGTTGTTACATTTGAGAGATAGGAAAGTGTAATGTTTGGATGTTGAGATCATTAAATTTAAAATCTGCCTTGTGTACTTGTTCTCAATATACAATAAACAGTGTTATTTATGGGCATATTTCATTTTCTTGCCAAACTTTCTCATACAACTCTTCGTAATGGATCATCCAACCAAGTATGTTCGATTTGCAATTAACAGAGAACTCATTGCACCTCTAGAGTGTCTCTGCAGATACAGTATTTTGCAGCTTTAGCATAGCGGCGTGCAAGACAGAGCAGTACTGCAACGCGTTGTCCAGATTTGCGCAAATTAGAGGTAAGGCGAAAATCTTTTGATTATATTCTTTATTCAATCAGGGCCAACTTATGTTATTCAAAGACAATTGTTGTCATCAAATTTTGCAAAGTCAGTGACTCTAGGTTTCACGTCCAAGTTATTCAGGCAGTTTACACTGTTCAAAATTCTTGCTGTCAGATTGGCAACTTTTACAGTATGAAAGACTTTTCGTTTCCTTACTTCAACTAATTTTCATGACAGTGCAGTTTTGCGTGCACATTGCGACAGTACAAGTTTCATTACGATAGTTCATTTACTCTCATAAATCAGGCTTACAACCAAAACCAGAGTACTTCAGGCAATATTTTTATTTACTCAGATAACTTTCACTATATATTTTTATTTATTTAAAGATAACTTTCACTTGGCGATATCCTTGTATAGTAGGGCGACATAGGAATATTTTGAGAAATAGTCAGGAACTGTGTAGTGCTCCGTCTTAATTATTATTGTATTTTAGCGCAACGCTTATTTTGCTAATATTGTGTTTTGCCTATCGTTCATGACCATGTCTTTACATCTGTGATTTTGTGATTTGTTTTTATGTTTCTCTGTTATCATGCCCCGTAGTGCGTTTCCCGACAAATCAGGCCTACAATGAATTCGCAAAAATCTGATTTGCAAAATGCGACCGACAGCAAAATTACCTATGCTGATCATGCTGTTGCTACTAGTACTAATCTTATTTCTGACGTAATAATGCACTATGCTGTGTCTTTGCAACCGGATAGACATGTCATGAACATTATAGACACTCTTGACACTGACAGGACTTCGCATTCAGAGAATACTGACATCACACACACAAATATGGAAGATTCTCTTCCTTTGCGAAAACCCGACACCCAGTATTTACGGAATTTTTCAGACAGAACTGTTACGCAACAGCCTCATTTCACTAACACAGTATGAATTTCTCGCAGCAGGCTCGGTTCGATCGCTTGTTTCAGTTATTAGATGAAATACAAAAAAAAGAAACAAAATAACAGACGTTTTGATGAACAATCGCCCGTTTTGACGAACTTAAAAACAGCGAGACCCTTACAAAACAATTTTAGAACTTAATAATAAAATGTTCTAAAAATCTTGAATCTCTTACAGAACGTTTTGATGCACAGGCTCCTCTTTTGGAACCCTTAATCACAAATTCGAACAGCATAAAAAATCTTTAGATGCATTCCGTGACAATCAGAAACCACTCTCTGATGAATTAAAAGACAGTTACAAAGCTTAAACAGATTGCGTAAATGATATTTCAGTAGAGGTTACCAATGTCACATCTCGTTTAAACGAACTTACAGCTCATGACAACCTTACAACGTGTCAGACAGAGTAGTTGTTGATGAAAAACGTAATACCATTGCTGACAGTGGCAAGATAAAGCCCTACTTTTCGACAAAATTAGATATTCGGTACCAAGTAAAATTGTCGCTACTCTGCAAAAGAAAACACGTAGTCATGCTGTACCGTTAGTACATCAGTTAAATCATCACAATTACTCTGAAGGTACACAACCGGTACACTTCACTCACACTGAATATCAATAACTTGAAAATTTTCGACAGGACAGATGCAGTTTAACTGTCAAACCAAACAGGAACTCAATAAACTTAAAGCTCGCTTGTTTGACAGTAAGCACGATACCATTTCTCAGGACTGCTCATATAACTTGGCCACGCACTGTACCGATCAGAATATAGAACATCATCACAACCCAAGCTTAAATGGCTCTGAGCACTACGGGACTTAAACATCTGAGGTCATCAGTCCCCTAGAACTTAGAACCAATTAAACCTAACTAACCTAAGGACATCACACACATCCAGGCCAGAGGCAGGATTCGAACTTGCGGACGCAGCGGTCGCGCTGTTCCAGACTGAAGTTCCTAGAACCGCTCGACCACTGTGGCCGGCCAACCTCAGCTTACTAAACCGGTCAGAGAAAGAGACTTTTTAAAATCACATGGCGACTCTGAAACTTTTTTCAGTCGACAACATGTCGTTTTCTCAGCAGAAGGATAACTTTTATAACAACCATCATTTTCTCTACAAACACAACGGTGGTCATTCTGTTACGTTTTTTCAGTCACAATAAGAGTAACTATTTTGAGAATGAAAGACTTAACAGGAATTTTGACAACACCAGAATTTTAATGGTAACCAGCAACGACATTTTCAGTAGAACCTGTCTCCCTAATAGCTACCAACAGCAAAATCACAATTTTCAACAGTCTAGTCAGCAACATGTTAATTCCGGATAGCACATAAATCAGCCTTTGCCGCAACAGCTGCCACTGCAACAATCATTCTCGCAAAATGAGTTTAGTAATAATTTTATTCACAGGAACACTTTCCGTAACTAGACAACAGCCGTACCAGCAAAACTTTTATGGCATTGCCCAGCATATTCAGGGTCAACGTGGGAATAAACAGGGAAACAGAAATTTTATTCGTAATTTCAGGAATAAAGGGCACTTTAATAACAACCAGTCTTTATGCCTAAATGAACCAGATTCACATTTTCATCCGCGTTAGTGTAATCAAAATCATTCGGAACCCCAGCTCACTGTTCGGTCACTGAAGTAGCATCTGCTAACGAACAGAACTGTGCAGACGCTACGCAACGACAACTAGCGGTCCAGGCGTCACATGATGCTGACGACGCGCCAACACAGGGTACATTTTATACGGCGTTTTATCCGCGTGGAAAACATAAGGTATTTCCTGTTTCGTAAAACTGAACAGCTTCTGAAGCATTTTTATCATCCTGTTATTACCATTCAAGTAGGCAAACACGTATAAAAAGCAGTTCCGGATTCTCGTTCTCCCGTTACTGTCGTGAGTGACGCAGCATTCAACGGCTGCAGTTCTGATGTTTCTTATCCGATGTTACCTCTCAATAAAATCAAAATAAGTGGTGCTGTACCTGGTAAAAGCGTTGAAGCCAAATCACAAACACACTTACAATTTATTACTCAAGGTTACACATTTTTCGCCAACTTTCTTATCGTTCCACTATCATCAACTGAAGACATTCTGGGCATCGATTTCTTAAACAGACATAAAGCAGTGCTTGATTTGAACAACTCGTGTATTATGTTGCAAAACGACGACATTATGATATCAACAAATTTTGATCAAAGCATATCTAGCGAGGAAAAAAATATCATCCGCCTGCATTTTCTTTCTTCAAATAGAAATATCTACTGGTACACTACACAATTTAATTTTGCTGACCCGAACTGTGAGCACAACGATTATGACACTGTGATTCATATCCTCGACATGATTCAGAACAAAGTTGAAGATTGTAAAGCCACCTCTGATTTTCATAAACAACAATTATGGGAAATCTTACAAACTCATGCTCACGTTTTTCATAAAGTATCTGGCACTATTCGTGGTTTTCTTCATGAATTTCAAGTGAAGCCACACAATACTTTTGCTGGACGACACTACACCATTCCTTTTATTTGTCGTCAGAAAGTTAAAGAAGAAATTAATTCCATGCTTCAACAAGGTATTATTGAGCCGCCAGCCAGCCCTTATGACAGCCCGCTTCATATTGTGCGGAAGACAGATGGTTCACTAAGGCTTGTTCTCGATTCGAGACAAATTAACAACATTATTATTCCGGAAACCGATAGACCACAAACCTCGGAAGAAATTCTACAGAAATTTCATGGCGTCACAGTTTTCTCCCGCCTTGACTTAAGATATACCTTCCGGCAGATTGAATTGCGCCCTAATTGCCGCAAATATACGGCCTTCCTCTGTTTGGCATATGCTATCGGTTCCTTGAACTTTCTTTTGGACTAAACATTTCGTACAAAACATTTCGTCTAAAGTATTCATCACAGGTTTAATTTCTATTTTACCAGAGCATCTGAAAAATAAGATTACCACTTATGTCGATGATATTCTCATATCTGAAAAGACCTGGGATGAGCACAATGATACCTTGAATTCTTTATTACAAGTCTTTTCTGACCACGGTGTTTCAGTCAACATGAGCAAATCGGAATTCAACAAATCTAAAATCAAATTTTTAGGTCACATCATATCTGTTTCTGGCATTGAACCTGACCCGGATGAGTTGCAAGCTATCCGTGACATCATCACACCGACTTGCAAACGTCAAGTCAGAAGTTTTCTCGATTTGGGAAATTTTTTCGTTTTGGGCACTACGAGGATCTTGACACTCCACGCTTGTGCCAACTTAGCGGCAAAAACTTCAATTGGTTCTGGGACGAAGAAGCTCAGCAAGAATTTGTCAGTTTAAAACAAGCTTTATTAAACGCTCCTCTACTTTCTCATCCTGATCTTTCACATGACTTCTGTTTGGCTACCGACAGTTCTAAAACGGCCATTGGTGTCTGTTTCAAGAGATCGAAGAAGACGGCATTGTTGTTAAGAAAAGTATTGGTTTCGCTAGCCGCGTTTTGTCTCCAGCTGAAAGTAACTACTTTATAACAGAACTCGAATGTTTAGCAGTCGTGTGGGCCTTTCCCAAATTCCGTCACTTCTTATTTGGCATACATACCAAGATTTATACTGATCACAGAGCACTGCAGTTTCTTATGTCAGCAAAACCTCCTCATGAGCGTTTACTTCGTTGGGCCTGCATTTACCAGAATTTCGCTTTCCGGTCATCTACATTCCCAGTGTTTAAAATATTGTCGCTGATGCATTATCTCGCTCCCTTGGCGGTACTCCGTCTGGTTCTTCACCAGAATTTTGTCACGCCAATTTCAAGGTCTTATACACTCAACAAGTAACTTTCGAGGACTTTATTTGTTCGGCGATGATCGACATTGCTAAAGAGCAAGACAAT
Organism: Schistocerca piceifrons; assembly: GCF_021461385.2. Taxonomy (NCBI): domain Eukaryota; kingdom Metazoa; phylum Arthropoda; class Insecta; order Orthoptera; family Acrididae; genus Schistocerca; species Schistocerca piceifrons. The sequence continues at coordinate 121,596,375 of NC_060144.1, forward strand.
GATCCGATCTGGAAAGACATCAAACGGCAATGGCGCGACAAAACCAAACCTTCCAACAGACTCTACTGTCTCGTTCGGAATAACATCTTCTTTAAATGATTAATATCTGACAGTCCTATCTGGCTTTTCTGCATTCCCGAACATCTAGTTAACAAACGTATATGGTACATATGTCTGTTACGCTCGTTATGGAGCCCACAAATGCTTTTCAATTCTTCGTCAAAAGTCTTATTTCTTTCATATAGAGAAACGGATTCGTCTTGTTCTTATGAAGTGCAAATTATGCCAGAAGGCCAAAATAACATCTTCCCTTTATGCTCAGTTGTATCCGATCATTCCTGTGAAATTACGTCATCTAGCGGCCGTTGACGTATACAGTTATATTGTTACCAGGAGACAAGGCTTCTCTTATATTTTCGTAACTGTAGAACTCACGTCGAAATTTGTTTCATTCACACCTTTGCGTAAAGCTACTGGCAGAACTGTGACCGCCGCTTTTTTTTAGACTATTTTAACAGAAGTTGGTAACGTTGACAAGATCATTTCAGACAACGGACCGCAATTTAGGTCCAGTTACTGGATCCTCACACTCTCCAACAGGAAAATCAAACCCACTTACATTTCCCTCTATCATGCTTCTTCAAATTCAGCTTAACGCATTATGAAAGAGGTAGGTAAACTATGCAGACTGTACTGTCACAAAAGCAAAGATTGGAACAAATACAATTTACACATATCAGGATGTCATCAAATCTATTCCCAACACTTCTACCTTACTTTCTCTGTACTTTGTACTGTGAAACAAACTGCCCCCTGACAGAATCAGACAACTTGCACCGATATCTAAGTCACGTTGCTTACGATACCATCAAATTGTGAATATAGCTTCACGAAACCTCAAACGAACGGCAGAAAAGATGATTCAACGCCAACAGCCTTCCGAAATCAGACATCTCAGGTGCGTCAAAAAGTACTCGTCAGATCTCACAGATTGTCTCATAAAGGAAAACGCATGTTCAGCAAATTCTTTCTTTGCTATAACGGACCACACAGAAGTTGTCGTTTTTGTCATCCGAATGCTTTGGAAGTGGAAAGCTTGAGAATCAAACGTAGTATGGGTGTACACCATACTTCGAATGTCAAAGAATTTCACGAATAGGACACTGTAACACTCCGGTTTAATCTACTGACTTATCCCGCTCGATCGGGATCTGATAGCAGCCCAAAATAGATACTAATTAATGTGACCGTGTACCTAATGGGGCTGGCAATCGGATTGGACTGCTACGGAGATGTTACATTCCATTTTATCCTTCTCAAATGCTGTAATAATAAAATGTCTGGTGGCAAGAAGAACAACTACACAGCTTCATTAATCAACAACCTATATTCATCACAAAAACACCAAGTAAGGAGACAGCCACTGCCTTCGTCGTACAGAGTTAATAACGGCTAATCTCAGCACAGGCCCTTTCGTTATTCATTATCGTCACACGCAATTTCAATCATTGTAATCCAACACTATAATCCAACACTGCAATCCAACACTGCAATCCAAATAATGCCGGCGCGGTAGACGCGTAATTACAAATATCGGCACAAAAAATCACTGAATCACACTAGTAATTGTACTTGTTCACTTTCCTGTATATTTCTAACACAAAAGGGGTTAAACCGCGGCGATGACCACCCCCTTTGTCGGTACGGTGTTGCATTCCAGCAACAGACCTCCACCCGGCTCGGCCCACAGCGCGTACGACACTACTCTGGTCTCAACACTCGCTCTCGCTCTCGCAACCCGACACACACTATCGATTGTTTGTCCTGTCGACCTGTGCTGTCGCAAAACTTATAGTAAGGGCCTACGGACCCCTTACAACACACTCCCACAGCTTTACAGACAACACACTTACACTGTGATCTGGATTATTAGTGGTCTGATATCAATGCAGCCTATTTGTCTTTTCTTATCTTATAACTTTGGACTTGTTCTTATATTTGGATTTATTTTGCTGTTACTCAAGAGAATTTTCTACCATTTATTGGGTGCTATGTACAGCCTGTTGCTTTCATACTTTTTTTGTCTACTGTCAGAAGGCATATTTGCTGAGAGCTACAATTTCTTTTTCTCAGGATCTATTGTGGGCTCTGAGCACTATGGGACTTAACCTCTGAGGTCATCAGTCCCCCAGAACTTAGAACTAGTCAAACCTAAATAACCTAAGGGCATCACACACATCCATGCCCGAGGCAGGATTCGAACCTGCGGCCGTAGCTGCTATGTTTGCACAATACACTGAATGTAACAGGGTGTTTCCATCCCATTTCTCTGAAGTATGATATATTGGACTTTATGTACATTATTTTCTTGCTAATATTGATACTTTGGTTGTTTGCTTAGTTTTAAGCCATTTAGTCAGTATTCACATGTAGTGCATTCCGGTATTATTTTTTGCTCTGTAAGGTGATACCTTTCTCATTTTGTTTCTCGATCTAAAATGTAGTACACCGTTGTACTTTATTATCTGGACATACCCTCTTATTTATATGAAGCATTTGTACTTTATTTGCACTCTTCGCAGATATTGAAATATTTTCATTGGGGGCCACTGTTAGCTCTCATATTTTATCTGATTTTACCCCGGCTTCTGATTAGCCTGTGCTGCACTTAAGAATACACATACTGTGGAGATCACGTGGAGACTTGTTTGTAATGAGTCGATAGATACTTGGTGCACTGTGGAAGGGCTATTTTTCTTAACACATTCTCAGCTTGCTACCTCCTCATTACCGTGCCAGTGGGTCTGCAAGTTTGTCTCACTGTGATTTTCAAATAATATTTACACTTTCATTGTCTATGGGACTGGAAGATTTTCTCTCAGTGTGTCATATAGTTTTCCTACGCACTTATGATTGGCAGTTATGCTCAAGTTTTACTGCTCTTAGGACACTTTTTGGTGCCGCAACCTAGGGTGGTGATAAACATTTTCTTTGCACTTCGGACACTACTATGTGCAGTGCATATATGTATTCTATCAGCTCTCTGTACTAAGAGTTTACACATGTAATGCAGTGTGCAGTGCAGTGAGGGTACTCAAATATTTCTCAAATACTATGCTTGTAACAAAATGTTTATGTCAGGCAATGATATGTACCTATTTTCAGTCATGCAACTGTTTATGTCGATCAATGATTTGTATCTATTTTCAGTTACATAACTCTTTACTTCCAGCAATAATTTGTACTTATTTTCTGTCATGTTTAGTTTTATTATTACTAGTGTACTCGTATCTTTAAACTTTTGTATTCTTCTTTGTCCATCCTTCTACCAGAAAATTGTTTTTCTAAAGTAAAATTTCCTAGCCTCAGCAATGTCACTGGCATCACCTCGCCTGTTAAATTTTGGTCCGCCGGACCGTGGGGTAAAATAGATGTCATGAATAATTCTAGTATGTGAATTTTTGGTATCTGAATCGATTGTAAGCGAGCAGCGATGTGGTAAGCTGTATTGCAGAAGTTAAGCTAACACCTTTGAGTTGCGTGAGGGTGCAGTGGATTAGTGGAAGTTTAGTTGTGTTTGAGTAAAGCAGACTATGTTTAGCTCTAGTAGCGAGTGGAGTCGAAATACAACTGTGTTGGAGTTAAGGCTGATAATTTTAAGCAGTGTTAATGAGGAAGCTATGTCAATTTTATTATTTAAATTAAAAATTGATCTTTTGTTAAATCAAGATGATTACGAAACTGAGTTCTGAAGGAATAAATCTAATGGAATGTAAGGTAAATACAATGATGATGTTATTATTTTTCATTATTGCCATCGAACTAACTTGGTTATTGTACTGAAAGTTGTTGCATTTGAGAGGTAGGAAAGAGTAATTTTTGGATGTTGAGAAGATCATTAAATTTAAAATCTGCCTTGAGCACTAGTTCTAAATAAAAAAAAAGAGTGTTGTCATTTATGCGTATATTTCATTTTATTGCCACTCTTTCTCATACAATTCTTTCTAATGGATCATCGAACCAAATATGTTCGATTTGCAATTAACAGAGAACTCATTGCACTTCTCTAGTGTCCCTGCAGATACAGTAATTTGCAGGTTTAGCATAGCGGCGCGCAAGACAGCAGTATTGCAACGCGTTATCCAGATTTGCGGAAATTAGAGGTAAGGGGAATATGTTTTGATTCTGTTATTTATTCAATCAGGACCAACTTATGTTATTCAGAGACAGTTGTTGTGATCAAAGTTTGCAAGGCCAATGACTCGAGGCTTCACGTCGAAGTTAATTATTCAGGCAGTTTATACTGTTCAAAATTCCTGCAGTCAGATTGCTAACTTTTACAGTATGAAAGACTTCTCGTTTCAGTTATTACAGTGCTGTTTGGCTTTCACATTACAACAGTACTAGTTTCATTACGAAAGGTCATTTACTGTCACAGCTGAGGCTTACAACCAAAACCAGGGTACTTCAGGCAATATTTTTATTTATTCAGATAACTTTAAGACTTCCCCAGACCCAACTTTTGCTACCGATTCTCACACACACTACTACTTCAAAATCTTACGCTCGTAACACCCACGCAAACATGCAGTAGATTCGAGACCTTGGATCATAGAATATTGTATTATGTTAGAATTACAGTTGCAATTTTAAATGTGCTAGATTCATATCCCAGACGAGAAGACCCCAGTTGCGATGATTCCTAACGGTTAGTGCTGGTGTAGTTGCTCTTCCAAACAGCTTTCCATATCATCAACCAAGTATGCCTTTACCTGTGGTTACTCATACTTTAGGTAACTGCGACAAGTATGGCTCAGTTTAAAAAAAAATAACTCGATATAGTCATATGATCGAATCTACACGTCTGTTTTTATTAAGCGCAGCTACTTCGCTGCAAGTAAATACCTGTAACTGTGATCAGGCAGTCAAATATTCCATGCATTGCCTAGAACTGAGAAGTAATAAAATACACAAAAATACAAAATAAAAAACTTCCTGGCAGATTAAAACTGTGTACCGGACTGAGACTCGAACTCGGGACCTTTGCCTTTCGCGGGCGAGTGCTCTACCAACTGAGCTACCCAAGCACGACTCATTCCCCGTCCCCACAGCTTTAATTCCGCCAGTATCTCGTCTCCTACCTTCCAGACTTCACAGAAGCTCTCCTGCGAACCATGCAGAACTAGCACTCCTCAAAAGAAAGGACATTGCGGAGACATGGCTTAGCCACAGCCTGGGGGATGTTTCCAGAATTAAAGCTGTGAGGACGGGGCGTGAGACGTACTTGGGTAGCTCAGTTGGTAGAGCACCTGTCCACGAAAGGCAAAGGTCCTGAGTTCGAGTCTCGGTCCGACACACAGCTCGATTTGCAAAACACACAGTTTTAATCTGCCAGGAAGTTTCATATCAGCGCACACTCCGCTGTAGAGTGAAAATTTCATTATACAAAATAAAAGTTAAATGAATAATTTACTAACAAGGATTGTATTATAAAGGATGTAGTTGATGTACATGACTCAGAATTATATTGAATAACGTTTATTCAAGAAAAGACATGTCAAATAAACATGAAATGGTCTTACGATATGTAATTAAAATTCAGACAGAAAATATCCTTACTAAATGCAGTAAAGGTTCTTTGACAACATTGCGAGAATGGTAGCGAGATCCGCAAACTTCAAAAATGGCTCAAATGGCTCTGAGCACTATGCGACTTAACTTCGGAGGTCATCAGTCGCCTAGAACTTAGAACTAATTAAACCTAACTAACCTAAAAACAGCACACACATACATGCCCGAGGCAGGATTCGAACCTGCGACCGTTAAGGTCGCTCGGTTCCAGACTGTAACGCCTATAATCGCACGGCCACTCCGGCCGGCTCCGCAAACTAAATTGTGGTCAAAGATTAAGAAAAACTCCATTTTGTAATCACAGTACACGAAATACCTGTTCAAAACAGTTCAAAGTTCAACATGATGATTCACAAATTAACACACATACTACAAAGAATAGTAACTGACACTCTGTCTACCCTCAGTTTCGTAATAGAAGCAGAAAAAGTTAGTCATACACTCCAGCATAATCAGACCTTTCGCAATATGAAGTCCCTTCAGATGTTTAAGTCTGGAAGCTGCCATTCACCTATATGAGTGAATCACGCGTATTACTACGTGGAGGTCTGTCGCAGAGCCCAGAGTCGCTCCCTTGAGCTCTTTATTCGAAAGTCCCAGTCTCCACTTGACTACTGTAGTGTTCTGCTACTGCTGAAGACAGCACCACCTAAAATACATCGTTCTTACGTTGTACAGGCATCATTTGACTCATCTTGACCACTTCCCGGACTAGCCTAATACGTTACAACAATATTCAAATAAACAAACTTAATAAACATAAACTCACTATCTAGCAATGTGCAATAAATACGGATAAAGGCTTGCCCATAGATAAATAAGCCAGTATTCTTACTCAAGTGCGCTCACGCTAAATGACAGGTTGTCGATAATACTGTCTCAACAATTACATAGCTCTGCTTGTCTGAAACATCTTTCGACACTCTTTTACACAATTAGTCACTTAACATAGGCGACTGACCACTTCTTAAATTATCATGGTTTTTTGTCAGTTGTAGATGATATTTAATTAAAGCCATTGGCAAAATAGTAAACTGCTTATTAAATAAATACACAAGTATGATAAAATATGTGGCAGTCATGTAGTATTCATTTGGTATCTAACAATGGAGCATACAATCTTCTGATAAATATTTCCATAGTGAAAAGATATGAGAAACTTAATAAATCAGGATATAAAATAGTAACAGATGTGTAGCTTTCAGCACCGACAGCTAAAGTGCAATATTCTAAGCTGAGATATAGTATGTTGAAATCGCGGAGAGAGTATATAAGTCATTAATTCAGAGATTCATTGTGAAAGAATAGACTGCTACTCACCATATAGTGGCGATGTTGAGTCACAAACATAAACAACAAGAAGACTACTAAACAAGTACGGTTGCCGCCAAACGGCCTTTTTCTGCACTGGGTAACATACATGAGCGCAGTCACGAAAACGCAACTCACATGCACCTACCCACTGTCTCTGGCTGTCGAAGCAGCCAGAGACAGTGGTCATGCGCATGTGAGTTGCGTTTGCAGTGTCCTTCTTAGCTAGAGTGTGTGTTCGAGGTATTCCCTTTAATAATTCACGACTACTGCTGCCACAGTACTGTCGAACATACAGCTTGCAGTGGACATCGCCGCCCTGAATTATTAATCCAGAACACCTATAATTTGTTTTCTTACCTACACATATGAGTACTGGAGTTGCCACTCACGACAGGTAGGGGAATAGTAATTAATTTTCTTAACGACCTGTCCACAGAACTGCTACACAATCGACACGTGATAATATTTTCAACTACCTGCGTGCTGGCGCGAAAGTTTTTAACGTGCTAGTGAGCATATATCTATTGGCTGCACCGTATTGCGACTGGGTACTGAAAACTATTATTATAGAATTCTGTTATGGATAAACACATACAAATTTGTGGTGGGAGCAGTTACGCGTCTGCCTGGTGCTTCGAATGGTGTAAAAGGTCTCAAGAGACGAAATTTGTTACAGGCAGAGTCTGATGCTCTCCCTCTGCAGCCCTGCTCCCGAACGCCTCTTTCTTAGAACAGTTACAGCTGCCAGTAATTCGAGGCTGCTGCTGCCTCCACAGACAGACAAATGCGTGGCGAATGCCTAATAATGTCACACTCGCATTGCGTTAAAACATTCTTATAATATTTTCGCTACCTACACCACTGTGTATCGGCATTAATGCCCACTGTCATACGAAAACTTATTAATTTTTTGAACTACCTGACTATACCACTATAGCATACAAGTAAGGAAATGCTAATTAGTATTCTCATGCCACTGTGTAATGGCGCGAAAGTAAGCTGCAGACAATGCAGCTCGTTACTGTCTCAGCTATACTGCTAACGCTCGCGCTGCTGGAAGCAGCACTGCTGAAATAAACGATTATAATAGCATTGAAAAACAATTATAATAGCAACAATGTCACTAATATATTTGACGAATACTTAACGGCTGCCTGCTGTTGCTGCTGCTCAAAATATCTTTTTGGGATACCACGAGTCTACGTGGGTACTGTTGCTAGAAGCAACATTGCTGCAACCGACAATTATAATAGTAACAATACCAATGACAAACAGTTATAATAGCAACGATATTACAAATATTTTTGACAAACGCTTACTGGCTGCTTGCTGCTGTAAATGCCTTTTGTTTTATTGATATTATTATTATTTTTTGAACATTTGCTAATTTGTGGCTACAGTCGTTGCCAATGCTGGCGGGTGACTTGGTAGTATAAAATGCTACTCCACCTGGAGTCCAAGGCTCTGCAACTCATTGGCCGAAAGGTATCATACCGGTACTCAATCGCCACTGGACCTCTCAAGCACTACGCCAGGAGAAGTGAGAGGGGAAGCGGAGAAAAAGTGAGAGGGCCATCTCAAAGAGATCAGTTAAGTTTTTATCATAACAATAGTGAAGTTTTACATCAGTTAAAAAATGCAATGGATGCACTGTCACATTACTCTCTTTAACATTGAATAAACAACCACAGATAAGACGTTCTGGGTGTCAAAAAGGGTTGAACGTAGGCAGATATGAATCTACCGAGCTATCGAAATTATATATGTAGGTTCCTTCATGTCAGCATCAAACGCTTGCGAAACGCCAACCGAGCTACTAACGAATGCAGCTCGTTACCGGCTGTAGGAATCCGCATTAGCTGGGCCGCTGGGGGACAGATTGTGCCCTAGCGTACTCAGATACTGAGAACCTTTGTGCAACGGATACGATAATATCAAAAGGGTTGCCGTGATAAAAGGGTCCTGGGTTTTGTGTTCGCCTAAATCATAAAGGTATTTTATGTTGAAAAGGCAGTCACAGACTACTGAATTGAAATCATGGCCCAAGTGAAGCTAACTTTGTTACAATCATTCTCAGCGTGCAGAAGTCAGATACACATTACCACACTAATAAAGCGTAGAGTCCTTCAGTAACCTAGTGAGCAGTACATAGCCCTCTATTGCCCAAATTATTATTTCCTGTAGAAAAAAATATTTATATGCACAGAATGTTAGAGAATAATGTATGTAACACATATAAGGTGAATTTTTGTTTTTGAAATAATTTATTTTTTAAAAATAGTTCTGTGACTCTGAGGTCACAGTGGGCAGCTACACTTTTTGTTCAGTCTTGTACAAATAATTTAGTATTTCTAATTCGAGACAAGAATGGAGCTGCATGTTACGGTAAAATTGGAAGTAAGTAAAGAATAATGAGATAACAATTAATTACAGATAAAAACATACGCAATACAATAATTAAAAAATAAAAACTTAAAATTTGATTTTAATGTCAGCAATTTTCTGGTTATTTTTAGTTTCTGACATGAACTACTGAGTATGAAAATCAAAAAAACAGTTAGAATTTGGTGTGAAGCAAAGATGCACTTTACATTTTGTTCAAAACACTTTTGGTGCACCATTAGATTCTGGTTTTTTGCAACGACCTCCTTTTTCTGAAAATTGAGGCCAGTGGCCAATTCCATCCTTCCTCACTTCTTTTTCAGGCAGTGGTGCTGCTGACCCAGTCTTCTTCAACTGAATTGCCGTTTCTATTGACGAGCTACTAGATGTTCCCCTATTTTTCTGTCCATCCTTATTCTGTTTGCAAAGACAAGCAGCAACAGTAGCTTTGAAGTCCAATAGACTGAGCTGATCTAGTTTTATCACGTTACACTCTATGCAACCTCTTCTGTATAGTAGCCAAGCATTGACTACAGTCAGATCAAGCGAGTGAAATACAATTCTCAAATACTATTTCTTCGACCGGATCTTGATGCGATACAATGCTACCAGTGAGTCCAACAGATCAACACCACCCATGCACTGATTATAATAGTGAACTATACTGGGGCATACAACATTTATTTTTTCTTTCTTTGTACGGTCCCATCTCTCCACTGTTGATGTTGGATGAGCACCAGCAAAAGTACTGAGCAAATGAACAGGCTTGTTATCATACCATTTTACTGCACTCAAAGTAATGCCATCAATTTTAGATAATTGTTCCTCATAACTCCCTCGACCGTTCTTTTTCATGACTTTGTCAGAAGTGAACATACAGCCTTTGAGCCGATTAGGTCTCACAGTTCCTAAAGACTGAATACCCATCTTTTCTAGTTCAACTTCTAACCGAACTCCTGTGAATCAATTATCAAAATACAGTTTGTGAAACATGTGTCTAGGTATTACAAAAGCCAATCTGAGAACAACATTTCCACTCACACCTACATCAGGTAAGGATAGGTCATGTTTCACTTTCCCTGAACATATCTCTAAATTATGTGCAATTCCATGTGAATCTTACAAGACAAATGCTTTGTAACCCCATTTTTTAGATTTATTTTTGACATAATTCTTCAAGGTGTGTCTTTCCTTGAAATGAATCATCTGTTCATCCACTGACAATTTTTCACTCATGGGAATTCTTCGAAAATTTTCAACCAATGGCTCCAGAAAGGGTCTGATCTTGTACAATGTGTCAGATTGATCTATAGTTTCGTTAATATTGAAATGGAGTCCTAATTTTAGCGGCTCCCACCTATTGCGGCTCATTACATCAGCAACAGCTGGAATCCGAGTAGTAGTTTTCCAATACATACGAGATGATGGAAGTCCATAAATGGGCATGTACATACAACAACCAAAAAATTGTTCACTCTCATTTTTATCAGTGTTTATTGGTTTAGAAATCTCTTTCTGTATTGCATATAAGTTCGTTTGATCTACAGGATTCTTGCTAGAACGTCTCCAATCATTGACTTGAAATTCATCACTAAAATTCTCGTTATCACTTTCATTATTCACAAGTACAGCATTATCACCGTCCTCTGCACTATCATTATCACTCTCGCCTATAGTTATGTCACATTGACGCTTTTCTACTATCTCAATATCATCCTCACTATCTGAATCTAAGACAGAATCTTCTGATTCATACCCAGGAATAGTTCTAACTTCATATTCTTCACCTTTCTTACGTTTTCCATAAAACTTATTCGGCTCCATGACTCTCTAACAAAGTGAGGTTAAGATTCCATTATTGCCCAACGTGATTTCAGAGAAACGGACCCAAATTCGCTCATAGCACATGCAATATTTATAGTTACATGAAATGCAGTGTTTATAATGAAGAATGATACTTACATCTCTAACTAAGTATTTTTGTTTCTTGGAAAACGACAATAGCATCACTGTAAATAATAGCTAAACTTGCACCAGCACAGGAAGACGACAAATGACTGCAGTCCAAAATTCAATGCTACCTACCAAAGACAATATCATTCTGGTGCCAGTGCAAACAACCTAAATATAAAGCAGCCATATTGTAACACTCAAGTCACACTGGTCAAGAAAGAAATAACTATCCTAATGCGAAATATAACGATAAAATTTGAAGTGACTTCAGAGTCACGGTGGGCAGTAGAGGGATAGTTAACAGTAACAGTTGTGCAAAATCCCTTCTCACAGCGTGCGTCATAATTCATGGTTGCAGTAGCAATAGTACGCCGCAGAACATAGTTCAAGTTTGCAATAGTGCCATTTATTTTCAACGCCCCTGTCGTAAATGTCTTAAAAATGTGTTTGATAAATATTCGTGTAATGTGATACAGGATAACCTGTAGTAGTAGTTGATCAAAACAGCTGCAAAACAGGCAACGAAGTCCTTGCCAAGACCAGACCGGTTTCAATAATCTGCTCGATGTTTTATTACGTTCTCTTGCATCTGAAAGGTGTCCAGTTCCACAGTGACAGTAATTGCAAACAAACATAGCGTATCATTGCCACATCTTGGTGCATTAGGGCATTTTACTTCTTCATTGTCAATATTTCCCTTCTACCTTATGCGTCAAAAATAGTGTCTTCCTGATAGTACTACAAACAGAGTTAAAAATTGCTAGGCGATATTCGACAATTTTTGTTATTCACGATTAACAGTTTCCTTTGGTATTTATTTGCTTTTTATGTTAGGGAATAGCCGTAACTTACTTTTCCGATATTGCCTTTTTTTATAGTTCGACCTTCGGAGCAGCCTACCATAGCAACTTTTTTTTTTGTCTACCATTTGGATCTGGTATTTATATTGCGTATATGTACAGATGAGCTGTAACAGTCTTGTTTATGTAAATTTTGTGTCTCTTTCCTACAGAGCTCTCCCGAGATGCTCCAGCTGAAGCGAATGACAGTTGTAATTTAACCAGCAACAAAATTCAAGTACTGTTTCACTATCGCCAATGTGAAATTTCTGGACATGCTGTATGTGAAACGAATACAAATTCCCCACACGTAATGTTCGCCTTGCACGTTTTCACGTGACACTGATACGTCAGAAATTTGTCGTCTGCTTGTAGCAGGACTTCGCAGCACCATTTCAACAATGTTTTGCTATTTCTGAACGGGTTGTTGAACTACGCGTTCAGAAGGAAAATGGAAACTTGAAGAATACCTGTTTCACACAGTGCTGTGAAAACTCTGGTAAACACTCTACGATTAAATTAATGCAGATGAATAGGAAAGAGAATCCTGTAGTGTTTGAATACTCCATCAGTAGTGCAGCGCTTGATACGTCGATTAAATATTTGGGCGTAACATTGCAGAGCGATATGAAATGGGACAAGCATGTAATGGCAGTCGTGGGGAAGGCGGATAGTCGTCTTCGGTTCATTGGTAGAATTTTGGGAAGATGTCGTTCATCTGTGAAGGAGACCGCTTATATAACACTAATACGACCTATTCTTGAGTGCTGCTCGAGCGTTTGGGATCCTAATCAGGTCGGATTGAGGGAGGACATAGAAGCAATTCAGAGGCGGGCTGCTAGATTTGTTACTGGTAGGTTTGATCATCACGCGAGTGTTACGGAAATGCTTCAGGAACTCGGGTGGGAGTCTCTGGAGGAATGGAGGCGTTCTTTTCGTGAATCGCTACTGAGGAAATTTAGAGAACCAGCATTTGAGGCTGACTGCAGTAAAATTTTACTGCCGCCAACTTATATTTGGCGGAAAGACCACAAAGATAAGATAAGAGAGATTAGGGCTCGTACAGAGGCATATAGGCAGTCATTTTTCCCTCGTTCTGTCTGGGAGTGGAATAGGAAGAGAAGATGCTAGTTGTGGTACGAGGTACATCCGCCACGCACCGTATGGTGGATTGCGGAGTATGTATGTAGATGTAGATGTAGATTAGGAATTAGAAGTATCGGAATGCGCCATCGGTATTCTTCAGCAGCAGCAGGAGCACTATCATCGCAGAACCGTAAACATATACCATATCAGCATCTTATTCATTCGGGAAGGTGCGTGGAATTTTAGCCTCTGTTTCGTGTAAAAACACAATAAACCAACGATTCTCTCTGATATCCTTTTACTTATTCACACCACTTCACTCACAGCACACCATCGACAAGTGCGCATTCATTGGGCTAGTTTAGTGGCAGAAAGACATCCCGAGCGAAGAGGATGAAAGCAGCGAGATAAAACGTCTAACAGATTGGATGGGTCAACACTCATGTGTGCACACCACTAGCCCAAAAAGAAACGTATATTAAAAGTATTTCATCTCAACCAATTCGGAATACGCGTATTTTCGGCGTCACATCCCTGAATATTCACCCCTAGTCCTGGGACACACTGCAGGTAAATAGATTAAGTCTTGCTCTAACGCATGCATGATTTTTTTGTCACTCATGGTTGTAGTTTCCGCTACCAGAAGAACTTAGACACATGTGCCAACTCCGTGCGAGAAAATTTATGTCTTACATGTTTAACCTACTGATCCAATCTCATCATCATCATCATCATCTTCTTCTTCTTCTTTCTGAAACGTTTCTGCTCATGCAGATCATTCACAATCCATCGTTCAGGCGATTTTATATCTCTTTCTGAGATTCACTCTTCGTCATGTCAATGAAAGTAACCATATTCACCTAGTTGCTGTAACTCAGAATTATCAGAATTGTTCTTCATTCAGCCAGCCGGTTTGGCCGAGTGGTTCTGGGCGCTTCAGTCTGGAACCGCGCCACCGCTACGGTCGCAGGTTCGAATCCTGCCTCGGGCATGGATGTGTGTGGTGTCCTTAGGTTAGTTAGATTTACGTAGTTCTAAGTTCTAGGGGACTGATGACCTCAGACGTTAAGTCCCATAGTGCTCAACGCTATTTGAACCATTTTGTTCTTCATTCAGCACTGCTGCATCAGCTGTCAACTGGTGTTTAATATGTGGTCGAGCAGCAGAGAATCTGAAGCAGCTGCTATGTAGTACTCCAGGTCGAGCAATGGTTGAAGGACTGTGGTGTCTGTTACCTCAAAAACAAAGGAGGAGACCGACGGTGACTGCCAGTGGCAAACTCTCGCCGTAGGCTGAACTTTGGGGACACTGTCATCATCACCATCTTAGAGACTAACGTAGCGAGCCGGCCGAGGTGGCCGTGCGGTTAAAGGCGCTGCAGTCTGGAACCGCAAGACCGCTACGGTCGCAGGTTCGAATCCTGCCTCGGGCATGGATGTTTGTGATGTCCTTAGGTTAGTTAGGTTTAACTAGTTCTAAGTTCTAGGGGACTAATGACCTCAGCAGTTGAGTCCCATAGTGCTCAGAGCCATTTGAACCATTTGAACCATTTGAACTAACGTAGCGATATTATTCGCTTAGTATCAAGTTCACATTAGTATATGAATCAGCACCAAAACACATTAAATTAGATATAACCAAAGATATTCATTAGCTTGCTGTCGATTCTGGAATTAAAATTCGAATATGTAGATGTGTGATTGTAACAGGACAGCTTATTGTAAAGGGAAGAGAGACTTTATTCAGTCACGAACACACGAGCGCGGTCGCACAGGCGGCAGCTAAGAATGCGTCATACTCGTGTTGACAGTTGGAATCAGCGTGACAGGACCACGTGGAGGGCCAGTTTCACACTATGCTCCACAGATGGAGTTGTCTCTCGACTTCCCTCGGCCGCTAATATGACCGCGTGGCCGGGAAAAGCCTTCCTTTGGCGAGCATAATTGGTGTTCGTTTCTCATGGCCGCTTTTCATATTCAGTGTAAAATTAAAGCTTACCCCATAAAACATATGTGTCACTGAAGAGCCATTATGCGTGTGAAGACGTGCCTTCGATATCGGCACTAGGTCATAAATTATTGTTAGATAGATGTTACAAATAATTCCTGAATTGTAAAAGTGAATGTCTCGGCAATGCGTTACGCGATTGCAACAAACGAGGTATGTACGCATACATCTCGCAAAATTGTGATAGTTCACTGAAATTATTCATATATTTACATGAGAGGCCGAAAAGTGGATTTCGCGCAGTTGAAAACAGGCTTTCTTACAAAATAAATAGAGAAACATAAAAAGTAGCGTCAGTACTGTAAACTTTGGGTATACAGGAAATTATTTAATGCGTAATTTAAACTGTTAGTTGGTATTTACATTTATAAATCCGAAAACGGAGGAAAACCATAGACCTTATTGTTTATAAATAAACTATGGTAAATAAAAGAAAACAGATAACAGTATAATATTTCCGAGTTATTTATATATTATACGTGTATGAACCGTTAAAATTAAGTATTTCAGAAATTTTCGTGTCCAGTACTTCAATTGACTTCAGTTGTATCCTGGGTGACCAGCGTCAATTTGGAGGGTAGCATAGGTTCGGACACCGATGGAGGCGGTCAGGCTGTGTTAGGAGTAAGTTTTATCTGATGAGCGGTGATACAGCTGCTAGTTCACATCTGTGAACTACTCAGAGTTCCTACCTCCGTACATAGATATTTTACGGCATATGATGAACTTACTTTTTGGGTTGCATGTGATGCAAGCCACACTTATTAAGTTTCAGTGTGCAGCCACTGTGCAATTTACACAGTAGTTTGATATATGTGGAAATTTTACGGTTTTCTGCCTGTAGCTCATGCGAATAATCGTGGTTTATTCAATCGTCTCCAAGATCCTAAGAAACTCGGTCAGGCTCTGAAATTAATTTACTGTGAATTGGGACTTCACACATTTTCTATATTCTTACAGGAAATCAACTCGAATTTACGAAACTTTAAGAAATACTGCAGTACGTACGTGATTTTTGCATCATAAATCCTATCTGCATTTACATTAAATATCATTGTGCAACACTAGGCACATTGTGACGAATGTGGGTTGGCGCACCATAGGCGAAACGTAGCCAAACATGTAAGTCCAACCTCCTTTACAGGGGTTCATTGACGTGTCTGTGCTATGTAATTTGTGGATAAATCTTTTCGTGCAGTAGCACATGGGAACTACGAACTGATATAGAACTTGTGAGCAGTTTAGAACCTTCATTTTCTGCGAGTTGTGAGAAAGATTTATTTCATTTCGTCATTTACACCACATGCGCATTCCTAACAACCCGTACGGTCGCATGATAGCTAATTTGGCTGGAAGTTAAAGAGCATAGACATTTCTTGCATTATACTTCTCATGTTTCTTTAATACAGTTTCTCTAATTAACCGACTTCTTAAAATCAGTTTCTGCAGGGCTGCAACATTCTCTTTCTCAAGTCAGGTGAAGAAAACAAATTTACCTAAATACGACGAATGCAGCTTTAATGCCATCTAAATTTAGAGTTTACTAGTATTTGACTAATTTACAGATAAGCTGTTAAAGAAACTTGAGACTTTAAAGTCAGATTCTGGCTGTGCTGAAACAGTTCAACTATATGCTGACGAAATGAAACTAAGGAGTCGTGTATAGGACTATACACAAAACAGCCCTGAGCGGCAGTAAATAAGCACAGAGCATTAAATGTTCAGTCGTAAGATAATGCCTCTTTCGCGTACTCTCTAAATAAGAATGCAGAAGAGTCTAAATATTTTCCATGTGGAGACGACTAACCTTTCCCAACATACCGTTTCCTGCTGAGCTTAATCATGTTCACACTTACGGAAAACTGTATGAATACATATCTATAAATGTCTTAGCATCAACTGTTTTAAGCTAGAGGGACGCTTTCTTGGTATCAGAAACAAATGCTTGCTAAAATCGAAGATGCATCAGCCACATTGTTCTCACAGTCCAGGAACATCCGGACACCATCACTTATTTGCTGGATACATCCCAATCTCTGTCTTCCTCAACAGTTTTTACCCTCTACAGCTCCCTCTAGTATCTCGGATGTCTTAGCAAGTATCCTATCAACCTGTCCCTTCTTCTTGTCAATGGTTTCCATATGTTTCTTTGCTCGCCTATACTGTGGATAACCTCCTCATTCCTTACCTTAACAGTTCACCTTATTTTCAACATTCTTCTGTAGCACCACATTTCAAATGTTTCGTTTGTCTTCTGTTCCGGTTTTCTCACATTCCGTGTTCCGCTGCCATACACTGTGCTCCTAAAGCACAGTTTCTCAAATTAAGGCCAATGATTGATGCGGGTAGACTGCATGCTTGAAACTTACGAATTTTGTTCAAGAATTGTGAAATAGAATCCTAAGTGGATGAAGGTCTAACATTTGAGACACTGTTAGATATTTGTTTAATAGAGGTGTGAAGGCAGCTCAGGACCTTTGTATTGTGTGTAGAGTGAGTGTTTTGTGGGAAACACGTCAGAAAGGTGTTTTCTTCTTTCAGGAAAGATCGTTCTGGCATGAATCATTTTCCACATTCAGGAAATCACAAATGCGACAATTTAAACGTCGGCATTTGCATTCAATATGCAAGGTTCATAATTCTGTAGTAGGAGTACTGGATGCTCAAACTCAAAGCCACAGAAATCAAATGGATGACTACTGCTACAGTTTTACTTCAACGTCGTCAGTTCGCCCTTTGAAAATTCCTATGCTATGTTGTCTAATGATGTCATTATGTTAACTTCTTAAGATGAAATTAGTGACTGAGCCCTAACAAAAGACATATGCTCGAGCAAAGTTTAAATTGGAGACCCAGCCTGAAATCCAGGTGCAGGTACTTACACAAATGAAATGACAACTTCAGAGACCTTAATGGTCTCATACGGATATGATTTTATGAAGCCAGTAAAGTAAGAGGCAAAGGTAGAAGGAAGGACGTTTCTCCCAACGTAAGTTACGAGAAACATTTTAATTTAGTTATAAAGTAACCTACTTGCAGTCGAATACACAGTTTTTCAACTATCACTTACTGCGTACTGATTGTCCACAATATTTCATGAGAATTATACGTCAATACCTAGCGAATGTAGCAGAACAATTCAGCTTCAGTCCTGGAAGTGCGTCGACTATCACACAGTCGCCAAACATTTTCTAGACGGAATCTTATGTATAAACGTTTTGAGGTAATACTAGTAATTAGCGAACATTTCTCTTGCTATTTCTGTAATGACACTTTAACGGCATCCTTTTCGTAGTCATTGTTTTGTGATGTCTTTAATTTGGGCCAAATACATGTGAATCAGAGTGTAGCGCTCATGCAGTGAAAAAACTAATGGTAAATACGTTTCAGAACAATGGAAGCAGGATGACAGTGAATTTATTATTGAACTAACTTTAACACATGAAACAAGTGCAGTGACTGTCTTTTCAATTGCGTAGCAGACGGTAATATTTGATAATGAATCGTCAACAGAATTGATGTAATTATTACAAGAATAAACACTGTATGTGCTTGGTGCTAAATGAGACAGGTGCTGCCTATATTACATTGAGAAGATTGACGGGTGTTTGCTTTCAAACGATAGTTTTAGCTTCAATTCTCTCCTTGTTAGCCGGCCGCGGTGGTCTAGCGGTTCAGGCCCTCAGTCCGGAACCGCACGACTGCTACGGTCGCAGGTTCGAATCCTGCCTCGGGCATGGATGTGTGTGATGTCTTTAGGTTAGTTAGGTTTAAGTAGTTCTAAGTTCTAGGGGACTGATGACCACAGATGTTAAGTCCCATAGTGCTCAGAGCCATTTGAACCATCTCCTTGTTATTGAGGGAAACGTGCGTCAGTGTACCAGGGTACGTGTTCTTAATCGCAAATCAGAGTGTAGTGCAAGCCTGCTCGCGGAGCAGGGTGAAGTAAGTAGGGCTTAATGAGAGTTGTTTCCCATAAGAAGCGCCGACGTCTCCACGCTATCCTTGCTTAGGTAGTGGATGCTAGAGTAAGTGCGTCACCGCTAACGCCATTCAAACTAAGTGCACGGCGTAACAACACAACATCACGGAGCATCCATACCATTCTGATCAGCCGGCCGCTGTGGCCTAGCATTTCTAGGCGCTTCAGTCCGGTACCACGCTGCTGCTACGGTCACAGGTTCGAATCCTGCCTCGGGCATGGATGTGTGTTATGTCCTTAGGATCGTTAGGTTTAAGTAGTTCTAAGGGACTGATGACCTCAGATGTTAAGTACCATGCTGCTAAGAGCCATTTGAACCATTCTGACTTTACACTTCTTGCTATCATCAAATCGCAATGTTCTTAATTAATTGCTGACAGTTGCACACTAAAGGGTAGTTTCGGTTTTCAAAATTTTAGTACGGATATTATCTTAGCTCACTTGCTTAAAGCTCTCTTAAAAAAATGGCTCTGAGCACTATGGGACTCAACTGCTGTGGTGATTAGTCCCCTAGAACTTAGAACTACTTAAACCTAACTAATCTAAGGACATCACACACATCCATGCCCGAGGCAGGATTCGAACCTGTGACGGTAGCAGTCGCACGGTTCCGGACTGCGCGCCTAGAACCGCGAAAGCTCTCTTACTTACGGGTTCCGCTGAATAGGTCAGGGATCCGCTATACGCAGGAGGCGGCTGCACGGATAGCAGGGGCTGCGTGGCTTGGACTGGGCGGTTTTTTAAGTAAGAGTGTCTCGGGAAAACGCAACATTAATCTGAATTTCAGTCCATGACTTGACGACTTATGGAATGGTGTTTTAACTGTTATGACAACTGTGTTGCCTGTTGCCTGAATTCTCGAAGGACTGGAAGTCTTTGCGGAATGGAGATATGCGCGAAGATCTTCAGTGCAGTGTGGGGTACTCTCCTTTGCTGCATTTACCCCATACCGTAATTAATATACCGATTTTGTGACACATTACATGTCCCTATCAGGGGCAAATTATTTAGTTTCACCTGAGCACTTCAGTAGTTAGGTTTTTGAATCGATGACTATTAATCTAATTTATTAAACAAAGTTCCTGCGTTTTCGTCAGGGTCTGCAGTAGAGTAGAGTTCCGCAGTGCGTGCAGATAGTCCGTTTATCTGGGTAGTCTATTATTCCACGGCCTTTAGTATGGATAGGGACTGTGACTGTTGAGTGCGGGTGTGAGCCGAGGTGGTGACACTTTGCTCTCCGCTCCAGGCTGTAATGGCTTCGGTTACACAGCTTGAAGCTGCAGTGGATGGGCACCACTGTTGTGTGTTGGCTGTGAAGATCCAACGGATATCTAGCACGTCCGAGTCCTCTGTTCGGTCCTCACTGGTGGCCAGCCCAATTACTGCTCTCACTGAGGTTGACCCCTCACCTGTGGTCGAGTGGAAGGTCGCCCCAGAGCTTAGCAGGCGCGAAAGACTTCCTATGGGGCCGCACATAACGCCTCCCAGATTAGTCTGACAAACAGGTTCCAGGTGCTGTCTGTGGCTAACACTGTCGCTCAGCCAGATGTCGTCACCTGTCCTGTTTCAGAGGAAAGCTCTCAGCCAGCAAGATCTGGGAAATCACAGAGTGTGGAAGGAGCGTTATGGGGCCCCTTAGTGACATTGCTGCCAAGATGGGGAACAAAGACAATGTGCACTCTGTCTGCATACCGTGTTGCGTCAGTCCAGATGTGGAACGAGCCCTTCCAGATGCCATGAAGAGCACAAGGTAAGGCAATTGCAGGTGGTGGCTCACGACGGTACCAGTTCTTTTAGATCGGAAGAGATTCTCTCTAGTTTCGAGTGGCTAACAGTAGCGGCAAAGGCTGGCAGTCTTGCAAGATGAAGGCGGAGCTGACCACTGGCAGCATAGTCGACAGGACGGATTGTGGACCTCTAGTGTAGTGACGAGTATAGGGTCTGAATCAGAGGCTCAGGCAGTTCTGCGATCATGTAGGCTGCAGATTCCTCGACTTGCACCATAGGTTGGTTGGATTTCGGGTTCCGCTGAATAGGTAGGGATCCGCTATACGCAGGAGGCGGCTGCACGGATAGCAGGGGCTGCGTGGCTTGGACTGGGCGGTTTTTTAAGTAAGAGTGTCTCGGGAAAACACAGAAAGGGCTTCAGTCACTAAGAGTGCAGGCCGCACACAGGAAGAACGTATATACAGGAACCATCCGTATAACAAGTGTAAATTGTCGTAGTTATGATGAGAAAGTACCAGAGCTCCTAGCGCTAATAGAAAACACTGATGCTCAAATCGTTACAGGCACTGAAAGCTGGCTAAAGGCAGAGATAAGCTCAGACGAAATTTCTGAGAACAACCTAACGCTGTTCCGAAAGGATAGGCTAAAGACTAATGACCTCAGCAGTTGAGTCCCATAGTGCTCAGAGCCATTTGATAGGCTAAACACGGTTGGCGGTGGGGTGTTTGTTGCTGTTGGAAGTAGTTTGTCCTGTCACGAAATTGAAGTAGATAGCTCCTGTGTGTTAGTATGGGCAGAGGTCATTGTTGGCAACCGGGATACCATAATAATTTGATCATTTGACTGACCTCCATTTTCAGATAGTACAATTGCTGAAATGTTCCGAGAAAACTTGAGTATAATTTCAAATATGTACCCAATTCATACAATTATAATTGTTGGTGACTTTAATTTACCCTCTATATGTTCGTGAAAATCTTTCAAAATTATTTCGAACAGTTTGATCATGAACCCATGCGAATAGTAAACGGTTGTAAAAACACCCTTGACCTCTTAGCAACAAATAATCCTGGGTTAATAACGAGCACCAAAACGGATACAGTGATTAGTGAACACAGGGTTGTCGTAGCGAGACTAAATATTGTTACCCTCAAATCCACGAAAAATATACCTATTCAAAAAGCAGATAAAAATTCACTTTACGCCTTCCCGAGCGACAATTTCCAGTTCTTCCAAATTAACAAATGATTGAAGCGATTTCATAAATTCACTGTAGCTCCATTCATTGACATATGGTCACGACACACTACAGATACGTAGAAAAACTCATAAAGTTTTGTTCGGCTGAAGCCGCACTTCAGGTTTCTGCCGCCCGAGCGCTCGAGAGTGCAGTGAGACAAAATGGCGACAGGAGCCGAGAAAACGTATGTCGTGCTTGAAATGCACTCACATCAGTCAGTCATAACAGTGAAACGACACTTCAGGCCGAAGTTCAACAAAGATCCACCAACTGCTAAGTCCATTCGGCGATGGTATGCGCAGTTTAAAGCTTTTGGATGCCTCTGTAAGGGGAAATCAACGGGTCGGCCTGCAGTGAGCGAAGAAACGGTTGAACACGTGCGGGCAAGTTTCACGCGTAGCCCACGGAAGTGGACGAATAAAGCAAGCAGGGAGCTAAACGTACCACAGCCGACGGTTTGGAAAATGTTACGGAAAAGGCTAAAGAAGAAGCCTTACCGTTTACAATTGCTACAAGCCCTGACACCCGATGACAAAGCCAAACGCTTTGAATTGTCGGCGCGGTTGCAACAGCTCATGGAAGAGGATGCGTTCAGTACGAAACTTGTTTTCAGTGATGAAGCAACATTTTTTCTTAATGGTGAAGTGAACAGACACAATGTGCGAATCTGGGCGGTAGAGAATCCTCACGCATTCGTGCAGCAAATTCGCAATTCACCAAAAGTTAACGCGTTTTGTGCAATCTCATGGTTTAAAGTTTACGGCCCCTTTTTCTTCTGCGAAAAAAACGTTACAGGACACGTGTATCTGGACATGCTGGAAAATTGGCTTATGCCACAACTGGAGACTGACAGCGCCGACTTCATCTTTCAACAGGATGGTGTTCCACCGCACTTCCATCATGATGTTCGGCATTTCTTAAACAGGAGATTGGAAAACCGATGGATCGGTCGTGGTGGAGATCATGATCAGCAATTCATGTCATGGCCTCCACGCTCTCCCGACTTAACCCCATGCGATTTCTTTCTGTGGGGTTATGTGAAATATTCAGCGTTTAAACCGCCTCTACCAAGAAACGTGCCAGAACAGCGAGCTCGCATCAACGATGCTTTCGAACTCATTGCGCCGAGTGCGGGAGGAACTTAATTATCGGCTTCATGTCTGCCGAATCACTAAAGGGGCACATATCGAACCTTTTTGGATGCCTAAAAAAACTTTATGAGTTTTTGTATATGTGTGCAAAGCATTGTGAAAATATCTCAAATAATAAAGTTTTTGTAGAGCTGTGAAATCGCTTCAATCATTTGTAATAACCCTGTAAGTGTAGATCAGATGTGACTTGAATTCAAAGAAATAGTATCGGCAGCAATTGAGAGATCTATTCCAAATAAATTAACAACTGACAGAGCTGATCCTCCTTAGTACACAAAACGGGCCAGAACACTGTTGTAGAAACAACGAAACAAACATGCCAAATTTAAACAGACGCCAAATCTCGGAGATTGGCGATTTTTTACAGAAGCTCGAAATTTAGCGTGGAATTAAATGCGAGATGTTTTCAATGGTTTCCACAAAGAAACTTTGTCTCGAAAACTGGCATAAAATCCAAAGAGATTCTGGTCGTATGTGAATCATGCTAGGGGCAAGACACAATCAGTGCCTTCTCTGTGCCATACCAATGGAGATACTATAGAAGGCAGTGCTGCCACAGCAGAGTTGCTAAACACATCCTTCCGAAATGCCTTCACAAAAGATGACGGAATAAATATTCCAGAATTCCAAACAAGAGCACCTACCAACATGAGTAACGTAGAAGTAAATATCCCCGGAGAACAACCTAAATCACATAACAAAAGCAAGTCTTCTGGTCGAGACTGTATACCAGTTAGGTTCCTTTCAGACTATGTTGATGCAGTAATTCCATACTTAACAATCATCTACAACAGTTATCTCGACGAAAGATCCGTATCCAGAGACTGTAAAGCTGCACAGGTCACACAAATATTCAAAAACGATAGTAGAAGTAATGCACTAAATTACAGGCCCATATCGTTAACGTCGATATGCAGCAGGATTTTGGAACATATTTTTTGTTCGAACATTATGAATTTCCTCGAAGAAAACGGTCTATTGACACTCAGTCTACAGAGATTTAGAAAACATCGATCTTGTGAAACACAACTATCTCCTTACTTGCATGAAGTGTTGAATGCTACTGACACGGGAACTCAAATTGATTCCGTATTTCTGGATTTCCGGAAGGCTTTTGACACTGTACCACACAAGCGGCTTGTAGTGAAATTGCGTGTTTCTGGAATATCGTCTCAGTTATGTGACTGGATTTGTGATTTCCTGTCAGAGAGGTCACAGTTCGTAGTATTGACGGAAAGTGGACTCATTGGACTGTTTGGGGGAAGAGACCAAACAGCGAGGTCATCGGTCTCATCGGATTAGGAAAGGAAGTCGGCCGTGCCCTTTCAAAGGAACCATCCTGGCATTTGCCTGGAGCGATTTAGGGAAATCACGGGAAACCTAAATCAGGATGGCCGGACGCGGGATTGAACCGTCGTCCTCCCGAATACGAGTCCAGTGTGCTAACCACTGCGCCACCTCGCTCGGTTGGACGGAAAGTCATCGAGTAAAACAGAAGTAATGTTATAGGCCATTATCTGCTCCAAACGTTTTAGGAGACAATCTGAGCATCAGTCTTCGGTTGTTTGCAGACGACGCAGTCGTTTATCGACTAGTAAAATCATCAGAATATCAAATTGCGAAACGACTTAGAAAAGATATCTGTATGATGCGAAAATAGGGAATTTACCGTAAATAACGAAAAGTGTGAGGTCATCCACATGAGTACTAAAAGGCATCTGTTAAACTTCGGTTACACGATAAATGAGTCAAATTAAAGGCCGTAAATTCTACTAAATACCTAGGAATTACAATTAAGAACAACTTAAATTGGAAAGGACACATAGAAAATGTTGTGGGGAAGGCTAACCAATGACTCCCTTTTATTGGCAGGACACTTAGAAAATGTAACAGGTCTACTAAGGAGATTGCCTACACTACACGTGTCTGTCCTCTTTTAAAATACTGCTGGGTGTGTGGGATCCTTACCAGATAGGACTGACGGAGTACATTGAGAAACTTCAAAGAAAGGTAGCAGTTTTACGTCATAGCGAAATGAGGGAGAGAGCATTACTGAAATGCTACAGGATTTGGGATGGACATCATTCAAACAAAGGCGTTTTTCTTTGTGGAGGAACCTTCTCACGAAATTCCAATCAGCAATTTTCTCCTCCGAATGCGAAAATATTTTTCTTGACGCCGACCTACATAGGGGGAACGATCACCATGATAAAATAAGGGAAATCATAGCTCGCACGGAAAGACAGAGGTGTTCGTTCTTTCCGCTCGCTATACGAGATTGGAATAATACAGAATTGTGAAGGTAGTTTGATGACTCCTCTGCCAGGCACTTAAATGTTATTTGCAGAGTATCGCTATAGTTGTAGATGAGTAAAATATGATAACGCTCATTATGCTGAAACACCCGATGTCTCCAAGTCCTTAAGCAACTATCTGCGAGCAGTAGTAATGCATGAAAGGAAATAGGCTATAGGACGAAATAATGGAGAACGAGAATTTTGCCACTTTTCTCATTGGAGCTACGATAAGAATATTGTTCCATGTCATGTTTCAGATAGTACAGTTTTTGTATTTTCTCACTTCACTTTAAAACATATGCTATGAGACGAGAGGAGGAAACGAATTACATGCTGCTCAGAAAAACTATTTACTTGTGTGCTACTACTGAGTGCAAAAAAGCTCCTTCGTTCCTTTTTGTGTGGTCACCGCACTTACTTTTTTTTCGGATCAAAAGAGATTGGGCAGTCTATCACTGGTTAGTATTCTGATGACTAATGACGTGACATAGGTTCCACTTGCTCTCCATCGAGTTTGTGAACAGAATTTCACGTTGGCTGATCGACGAACGTGCAGATAGTGATGTCTGCACTTTGCACTCAGAGCGAAAATGATGTCTTTCCGATTATATCTTAGTATATGTAGCAGCGTCGGTCCGACAGCCATATTAAACAAATTGGGCACTGTTTATTCCTACACTTGTCGCGAGTGACGACCTCAAGAGCGCACTGTCCACGCTACATATATTTTAAACGTTACATATGAGCCATGAATTTAGTTAACATAACATGCAGCACAGAGAATGAGTGAAAAAGAATTTTTTAACTTTCCATTGTATTAAAATACTTCACAATGATATTTAATATAATTACCATTGCTCATTGTCTTTTAAATCTTAATGATATGTATTCACACAATGCGCAATCGTGAAGAAACACAACCGCACACACTTACAAAGACACACACACTGTCATGTTTCTAGTATGAGAGACAACCATCGTCTTTTCGACTACATATTAACCAATCCATTTCTTAATTGCCATCAACAGGTTGAGTTTCTCAGCTCCCTGACAGTGCAAAGGAGGCTGAAAGATAACCGACGTTTTACCGATGAGCTGCTTGAAGCAAAATTTTACTAATTATCAGACGACTGACTGCTTATTTGCGGAAGAGTATACTTTTAATACACAATCCATCCACCACCATTCTAGAAGGTGCCGTGTCGTTGTTTCCCTTAAGCTTATGACGATTATCTCCCAGCATGCGTTTTCTGTATTTGTCCGAATGTCACTTGCGTTTGTAGCTTCACTCACATATTATACGTCGGGTAGAGGCCTGGTAATAGTGAAATATACGCCATTAGCTTTACCCTGTCTTGGCCTTGAAATCAATCATGAACAGCTCTGTAAATAAACCGTTATATAGTTACTTAATCTATTTGGATTTGAATGAAACTTATTTGTAACTGGCACCCTGATTAGTATTTTATGCGGCATTTAAGGACTCAAGACCTTTCATAGCTAAGAAATCTAGAGTTAACGGTTCGTTTAGGAATGCGGTTTACCGAGTTCATCATATGACGGGAGTCGTAGCCTGCTGCGAGCCGCATTAAGACCCATCGGCTGAATCAGATACGAATGATTTTGCATCAGACTGGCATATATAAATCATTAGAAAATTTTAACTTCGGCGTTGCAACAGTGCTGTGCAAGAAAAATCCCTAGATGGAGTAAAAATCTGCAACTGTGCAAGAAAATTCGAGGAACATGACATAATAGTAGTTGCGAATACAGAAAGAACACTAGAGAGATAAACATAGATATGGAAGCATTCGGTACTAATCAAGCCGAGTTGTTCAACTACCTCAGAAGAAGCCGTATAGTTGTAATAGATGCTTAATACAGGTGAATAGAAGAATAGCAATAGCAAACATTAATGGTTAAGGTGCACCATCAACTTTACATATCATTGGAAATACATAGCTCCAATGCAAAACCTACTGTATGCGATCTACATCTCTATGAAACCTAAGGAATCAAGCAGAGAACCAGCTGGAACCAACAGTAATTTGCCGAACAATCTAGATGGAAACAATAAAATACCTGAACGCACTAAAAGTAACAAAGAAAGCAAATTGACAAAATTAAAAGAAAGAAGGTGCAAACTCGACTTTAGACATACCACTCTCGTCATCAATGTAGTTATAGGCAATTATCGGGCTAGGAGCTATACTACGCGATCTAAAGTATCCAGACACCTGGCTGAAAATTACTTCAAAGTTCGTGGCACCCTCCACCGGTAATGATGGAATTCACACAACGTTTTTCCACTGTTCAGTCGCCCTATGTTAACCCTCCTTACACAAAGCGAGGCGTCGTTTGGCATTTACCTGCGTGATGTGTAGATTACGAGCAGCCGCTCGACAATGATATAAAAGTTTTCTCACCTACCACTTAACTGTCATAGTGCTGGCAGAGGATCCTAATGCGGTTTTGAATTCCTGTGTGATGGTGTGGATAGATGTAGGCCTATTACACATTACGATCCTCTTCAACTGTCGGCGGTCTCTGTCAGTCAACAGACGAGGTCAGCCTGTACGCTTTTGTGCTATACGTGTCCCTTCACGTTTCCGCTTCACTATCACATCGGAAACAGTGGACCCAGGGATGTTTAGCAGTGTGGAAATCTCCCACACAGACGTATGACACAAGTGACAATCAGTCACCTGACGACTTTCGAAGTCCGTGAGTTCCGTGGAATAAAAAAGTAGGAGTGCCGGTAAGCTACTACAAACAGCATAGTGAACGCATTATTGTGGCCAAGATAGACACGAAGCTAATGCCTACTACAATAGTACAATTTTATATGCCAACTAGCTCAGGAGATGCAGGAGAAATAGATGAATTGTATGATGAGATAAAAGAAATTATTCAGGTAGTGAAGGGAGACGAAAATTTAATAGTCATGGGTGACTGCAATTCGAGAGTAGGAAAAGGGAGAGAAGGAAACATAGTAAGTGAATATGGATTGGGGGTAAGAAATGAAAGAGGAAGCCGTCTGGTAGAATTTTGCACAGAGCATAACTTAATCATAGCTAACCCTTGGTTCAAGAAACATAAAAGAAGGTTGTATACATGGAAGAATCCTGGAGATACTAGAAGGTATCGGATAGATTATATCATGGTATGACATAGATTTAGGAACAGGTTTTAAATTGTAAGACATTTCCAGGGGCAGATGTGGACTCTGACCACAATCTATTGGTTATGAACTGTAGATTAAAACTGATGAAACCGCAAAAAGGTGGGAATTTAAGGAAATGCGACCTGGACAAACTGACTAAACCAGAGGTTGTACAGAGCATAATGGAAGAGTTGGCAGGAATTGGGGAAAGAAATACAGTAGAAGAAGAATGGGTAGCTCTGAGGGATGAAGTAGTGAAGGCAGCAGAGGATCAAGTAGGTAAAAGACGAGGGCTAATAGAAATCCTTGGGTAACAGAAGAGATACTGAATTTAATTGATGAAAGGAGAAAACATAAAAATGCAGTAAATGAAGCAGGCAAAAAGGAATACAAACGCCTCAAAAATGAGATCAACAAGAAGTGCAAAATGGCTAAGCAGAGATGGATAGAGGACAAATGTAAGGATGTAGAGGCTTATCTCACTAGGGGTAAGATATATACTGCCTATAGGAAAACTAAAGAGACCTTTGGAGAAAAGAGAACCACTTGTATGAATATCAAGAACTCAGATGGAAACCCAGTTCTAACCAAAGAAGGGAAAGCAGAAAGGTGGAAGGAGTATATAGAGGGTCTATACAAGGGCGATGTACTTGAGGACAATATTATGGAAATGGAAGAAAATGTAGATGAAGATGAAATGGGAGATACGGTACTGCGTGAAGAGTTTGACACAGCACTGAAAGACCTAAACCGAAACAAGGCCCCGGGAGTAGACAACATTCCATTAGAACTACTGACGGCCTTGGGAGAGCCAGTTCTGACAAAACTCTACCATCTGGTGAGCGAGATGAAAGAGACAGGCGAAATACTCTCAGACTTCAAGAAGAATATAATAATTCCAATCCCAAAGAAAGCAGGTGTTCACAGATGTGAAAATAACCGGTCTATCAGTTTAATAAGTCACAGCTGCAAAATACTAACGCGAATTCTTTCCAGACGAATGGAAAAAACTGGTAGAAGCCGATCTCGGGGAAGATCAGTTTGGGTTCCGCAGAAATGTTGGAACACGTGGGGCAATACTGACCCTACGACTTATCTTAGAAAATAGATTAAGGAAAGGCAAACCTACATTTCTAGCATTTGTAAACTTAGAGAAAACTTTTGACAATGTTGACTGGAATACTCTCCTTCAAATTCTAAAGGTGGCAGGGGTAAAATACAGGGAGCGAAAGGCCATTTACAATTTGTACAGAAACCAGATGGCAGTTATAAGAGTAGAGGGGCATGAAAGGGAAGCAGTGGTTGGGAAGGGAGTGAGACAGGGTTGTAGCCTCTCCCCAATATTATTCAATCAGTATATTGTGCAAGCAGTAAAGGAAACAAAAGAAAAATTTGGAGTAGGTATTAAAATCCATGGAGAAGAAATAAAAACTTCGAGATTCGCCGATGACACTGTAATTCTGTCAGAGACAGCAAAGGACTTGGAAGAGCAGTTGAACGGAATGGACAGTGTCTTGAAAGGAAGATATAAGATGAACATCAACAAAAGCAAAACGAGGATAATGGAATGTAGTCGAATTAAGTCGGGTGATGCTGAGGGAATTAGATTAGGAAATGAGACACTTAAAGCAGTAGATGAGTTTTGATATTTGAGGAACAAACTAACTGATGATGGTCGAAGTAGGGAGGATATAAAATGTAAACTGGCAATGACAAGGAAAGCGTTTCTGAAGAAGAGAAATTTGTTAACATCGAGTATTGACTTAAGTGTAAGGAAGTCGTTTCTGAAAGTATTTGTATGGAATGTAGCCATGTATGGAAATGAAACATGGACGATAAATAGTTTGGAGAAGAAGAGAATAGAAGCTTTCGAAATGTGGTGGTACAGAAGAATGCTGAAGGTTAGATGGGTAGATCACATAACTAATGATGAAGTATTGAATAAAATTGAGGAGAAGACGAGTTTGTGGCAGAGCTTGAGAAAAAGAAGGGACCGGTTAGTAGGACATGTTCTGAGTCATCAAGGGATCACAAATTTAGCATTGGAGGGCAGCGTGGATGGCAAAAATCGTAGAGGGAGACCAAGAAATGAATACACTAAGCAGATTCAGAAGGATGTAGGTTGCAGTAAGTACTGGGAGATGAAGAAGCTTGCAGAGCATAGAGTAGCATGGAGAGCTGCATCAAACCAGTCTCAGGAGGACTGAAGACCACAACAACAACAACAACAACAACAACGAGCTCCGCGGACTGCCCCATTCCGCTCTCTCTCGATGTCTAATGACTACTGAGGTCGCTGATATGGAGTACCTGGCAATAGAAATATTGGAACTAGGCAGGCCTCATTCCAAAGTACCGTTATCCAAGGTGGCGGCGATGACGTCATTCAAGATGGCGGCTAGGACATCAAGATAGCGGATTTTGGAGGGAAATTTGAATTTATATGGGAAAGTGCCACGCCCCTCTCCCGCAGAAAAATGGCGCTAAGTTCAAATTCCAGCAGGATAATGCACCACACCCCAGTTATCTCTAATAAGCAAAGAAAATGACGGGAAAAAGTACTTACCTTTATTATTTAACCAATTGCAAGCAGGTGTGTTCTCCACTGCATCTGGACTCCTACTGGATTAGTTCATATCGGTGCCACCAGAGGACACCACCGTGAGGTCAGGTGATGACGCAAGTAACGTTATTCAAGATGGCCGTACTCAGTGTGTTCACCACGAGCTCCAGAGCCCAACTGGCTTAGTTCATATCGGTGCCACCAGAGGGCGCTCTCCTGATGTCAGATCCTGACGCAAGTACCGGTATTCAAGATGATGGCACCCAGTGTGTTCACCGCGAGCTCCAGAGCCCAACTGACTTAGTTCATATCGTGGCCACCAGAGGTCAGCGACCCGCGAAGGAGCGACCGCTTACATCACAGCCTCAAGATCGCACCTTTATACTCACACCGGACATAGTCTTCTGTAAATATGCTAACGAATTTAACTGAACACAAGTGACACGAACATCGCTCATCTAACCTATCAATTACCTAAGTACTTAATTCCATTTCAATTTTAATCATATTCAATAAGTCAATTTACAGTTTCAATATTCACTGATGAAATGAGAAGTTCCACGTTTTCCCTCTAGCAGCGCGGTCTTCATTCATGACGTAGCACCCTCCACCCCTAGAATACTGCACGCCTATTGGCTACTGTATTAGTCACGTGATATGACTTCATAGAACCTAGGACTTGGAATCAATTTTCACCAATGCCACACCCACCTGGACTTGGAATCAAATAGTTAAAGCCTCCACTACGATCCTCAACCTAGCACCATACCCCCTTACCGACTCATGTTGGTGGGCTAACATGCACTAACGTGTACAGTGCATGACGTCATCCAAGATGGTGTCAGGTGATTTACTGTCCAACTGACATAGTAGACATCACTGCCATCAGATTGTACTGTCATCCCTCCTATGACCTAATCCCAGATGGTGGTCTGTAGGGGCGAGAATGATGCCAAAATGACTCAGGCTATGCTGGGCAGCTGGGGAGAGTAAAGAAGGAGTGCACTATATTTATTTTCGAACATTTTATTTAGAGATCGAATATATTTATCACACTGACGCAAAACACTCGCCATGTCATGCTTGGGTTCACAATACACAATCTGCAGACACGCAAACAACTCCTAACTTACGCAAATAATTTAATTACAGTCATTCAGACTACTACTAAATAATGCTTCACACTGATGTGTAGACGCAATCAGTACTCGTAAACTGTCCAAATAGTGCATAGCACGGCCTACAGACCTGCTCACGAAATAATGCAATCAACACACGCAAGCACAGTCAGCCACCCCCTGTCCAGTAGAGTACACAGAAGGTAGCGGTATGTGACGCATCCGTCAGATGTCAAACCACGCGCAGGCCCATGCCTGGGTCCCGCAAGTGGCCACATCCATTTTATATTTCTAAGAAAGTGTTATCGCAATACGAGTTCACCTAGACGCCAATGATGACACGAACGGACGGGAGCGAAAACATATTTACAGAGCGCAAACGCTAGAATCTCGTTCGCATGTCAAAGCACACACAGATGACCGCTCAGGACCGCACTCCGTCACAGCCCCGAGCCGTGGCCGCCGAACACAGGCGGAAGTTGCATTCATCTATACAGTTACAGTTGTACTGAGGTCATAGCATTCCAAGGCGCAATCACTCCAGTCTCATATGCGAGACATCTCCAGGCCCCACTTGTCTCTACCACTGAAGCCAGAATAGCACAGGGCGCATTGACGCACGCGTTCAGCCGTGCGTACCCAAAGCAACATGGCTCCCGCCTCGCTGCGTGGCGAGTCAGCATCTGAAACGTTCTCAATGTTATTCTTACGCCACATGGCTTTGTAAAAAAAAAAGATAACAACCAAGTCGACATCTCGGGAATTGTATAGCGCCCCAGAAATAGTTAACACACGCTTTCTTGATGCCTCAGCGTGTATGCACGAAAATTCTTACTCTAGCAGAACCTGTTTACGAAAATAACATTTATTGCACTCTTCCCAGCGCTCCTAACGTCTTACCCCTCCAGATTTCAACATACGCAAACATTCCCTCCGCTACGTACAGACCCCTATGTCACAGCACAAACGATGGAGTACTCTTATCGCTCTTATCGAGTTTACAAGCTGAATTACTTATGCTGCCAGTACCAAAGCACCATCCACCTGTCCTTTCTCAGACTTCCAGCTGTTATTTCAGGCAGGTCGCTAAATTTCACTGACAGTTAAACCAACAATTTCTCTCCACATTATCAAACACATACCAGACTCACAAGAATATTGGAAACTGGGAACATGTTTACCAGTGTAACTACAATTAAATATTACCATTGCTGCTACACTCTGACACCAATCGATGTACAGGTAATCTCTCCTGTTGATGACTGTGCTTCAGTGTCTATAGCGTATATAATTTTCCACTTAAAAACTCTATCTCATACCCTTGTCGTTACCAATCTGATCAATGTAAGCGTGCCTCACGATAGAACAATAGAACACACAGTCATCCTCTCTAGTCATACCATAACATAAACCATACTATCTTTACAATGCAATATATACACAGTTTACACCGTGTAAGCCACAGTAACTTTACAGTACGATATATACACATATTAGATAAACAGTATATTTATCTTCTATATCTGTACAACACACAAAAAAATTATCGTATGCCTACACTCACACTGTCTATTTGTCCCCCCCCCCCCCCCCCCCCCGTGTCCTAGGTAAGCACCGTCAGCATTTTCTTTCTTTTTACAGATGCGACATTCAACGGTAATAAATTACTTTACACTGATCACCACTGCACACCGACAACTAAACCTCGCAAAATTTCTTATCATTTTGCTTACAATTAAATCTTACGAAGTATCGGAAATACACCATCTTGTTGGCTGTGGCTCTAGAAATAACTGTACCTTCATTACAACTGGACATACTCCCCCCGTTGCTATCACAGTACTCGAAGTCAAATCCTCACCTTCCCTGCAACAGGGCATAGTCATCTCCTTTCCCCAAACACACATACCTTATAAACCTGATGCACAAATGCGACAATAACACGCACCCACAAATACTACAAACAACGGAATCTCCCCATAGCACCCCCCTCAGATTTAGTTATAAGTTGCAAAGTGGATAGGCCTTGAAAAACTGAACATAGATCAATCGAGAAAACAGGCGCATGGACTTCTCAGTTTGTAAATTTTGCTTATTTTTTTTCATAGATTCACAAAACTTCTTCCTGTTTTCTCGATTCATCTGTGTTCAGTTTTTCAAGGCCTATACCAAGAATACTGATCAAAAATCAACGGTGGGCATGCATCTCTTTTAATTTGTTCTTTCATGTCCTACCACTGTGTCGTAGAGACACGTAATCGGAGAGATGTTAAAGAAAACACCGATCCTGGAAACTGGGGCATGTTACTGTCACAATCAGTCATGGGTCTAAAGGTGCACACAAGTATCCATGGTGAAACCCACACAGTACCCGATTTATGAATCGATGTAAAACATTACCTCTGAATGAGGTGGTTTTTTTCTGGACAAATACCATGACAGTGATCGTAGGAATGCATATTATCAGCCAACGATGCAGCCTAGGGATAAAATCACTGAACTTTGAAAGTGATTCGGCTAAGGTACGAGGTATTTGCGACTCTCTCACATCCACCCAACTAGATAATTCTACAGTATTTGTAACGTACACTGTCTCGACATCATATCAGAGGTTCCACAATATACCCAACGAGTTACAGGCGACGACTGATTGAGAAGGACCACTAACAGTAGTAGTACGGTATATGATGTGCTGACTCAGGTAAGAAGCAAAATGTACACTAGCTTCTCATATCTCTAGTGTTACGCTATATGTTCGAAATTATGTCAATCATTTGGATTCACCTCTCTCTATTCAAACACATACGTGCTACGGATTACAACCACTACTCAATCATATTTTTTGCACTCTCATATCTCGAAACAAGCCACCTTTCCTGAACATAACTTCTACAGTGAAAATCCGATGCGTTTTTAGTCACCCCCTACACGTCGTGCAACTGATCCCATTTCTACAACTTTGCTCAAGTGATCAGACCAATTTAAGTCTCAACTGAGCAGAAGTCGGAGAAAGACATATCCACTATCTTCAATAACCTCTGTAGAAACAGAACGACTTGAATTACTGCAACAGGACCGTGTTTTGACTATTCGGTGGAAACACACGCAATGTTGTATGTCATCAAACTAGATACAAGTACTAAAAATCCATGTCCATTCAAATCAATTAGCCCAACAGATAAAAATGGAGGTATGGAAAGAAATGACATATGGAAGGAATACCCTGGACTTGAACAGCTCCTTACCTCCTTGATGTTGTGGGTTGTCACGTTTATTTCTCCTTAGTGCCATACTAATCTGATATGGAGAGTAACCATTATTTTTGAATACTGACTGTAAATGTTCTAGCTCCTTTGAAAGGCTGTCTTCATCAGAAGCAACATGAGCCCAGTTCAACAACATTCTAAGGATGTCAGTAGTTTGTGAAGGATGATAGAAGTTCAATGCTTGCAGATAAAGGTCCGTATGTGTGGGCTTGTGTTACACAGCATGCCCCAATGACCCATCCACTCTTCTAGTAACCAAGACATCCAGAAACAGTAAGCAATCATCCATCTCTGTTTCCATCATAAACTGGATGTTCTTGAGGACTGAATTTTGATAATGCTAGAAACATGACAGTTCTTCTTCATCATTGGGCTACACTACAAAAGTGTCACCTACATATCACCACAAGACTCTCAGTGTAAGTTCTGCCGAGTCAAGTGTCCTTTCCTCAAAGCCTTCCATAAAAAGGTTTGCTACGAGAGAGGACAATGGACTGCCCACAGCAACACCATCAGCCTGCTCAAACTGTTTATTGTTAAATAATAAATAGGTCAAGGAAAGTTCATGATGAAAAAGTGCTGTTATATTGGTCTTGAACTTACTAGTGGTGAGTGACAGAGTCCATAAGAGGAACCTTAGTGAAAAGTAAGGTGACATCGGAGCTCCAGCAGTAAGTCCATTCCATGGGGTTGATGTGAATGTAGTCTACTGATAAAGTCAGCAGTGTTGGAAACATGATGTGTGCATTTCACCACAAAAGGTCTCAGTAGAAAGGCAAGCTGTACAACCAAATCACATGCAGGGGCATCACATTACTGATGTTTGACCATATAACTTCTAGTGGAGTGGAAGAGTAATTCAGCAGTACTGATGTTTTCCTCTCCACTTTCCCTATGGGGTATCTGTCAATCTTCTGATGAAATTTAGCTCAGAAAATTATAAATCTTCTGTTCATAAACCTCAAATGGCAACAGCATGGTGGCATTTCCCTTATCCACTGGTGAAGTGGAGAAGTGCGTGAATCACATTCGCAACTCTGCTGACTTTATCGGTACACTGAAGCCACTTCAACTCAGTAAAATGGACTTACTAATATGCACTGATGTCACCTCACTTTTCAAATAAGGTGGTGTTATGGACACTTTGTCACTCATCAGCAATAGTTCATGGCTGATATAATAGCACTTTTTCACCATGCGCTTTCGTCTACTAACTTTTTATTTAACTACAAATATTTTGAGCAGACTGATGCTGTTGTCATGTGCAGTTCACTGTCCCCTCTGGTAGAAAACCTTTTTATGGAAGGTTTTGAGGATAGGGCACTTGACTCAGCAGAACTGACACTGAGAGTCTACTGGCAATATGTAGGTGACACTTTTGTAGTGTAGCCCTGTGACGAACAAGAACTGTCATGCTTCTGTCACTATCAAAATTCAGTCTACAAGAACATCCAGTTTATGATGGAAATAGAGAAAGATGATAGCTTACTGTTTTTGGATGCCTTGGTTACTAGAAGAGTGGATGGGCCATTGGGGCATTCTGTCTATCATAAGCCCACACATATGGACCTTTACCTGCTAGCACTGAACTGCTATCACCCTTGACAAACTACTGGCGTCCTTAGGATGTTGTTGAACTGGGCTCATCTTGTTTCTGGTAGACATTCTTACAAAGGAGCTAGAACATCTACAGTTAGTATCAAAGATAATGGTTACTCCTCATAACAGATTAGTACAGTGCTATGGAGGAAGAAATGTGACCACCCCACAACATCAAGAAGATAAGTAGCTGTTCAAGTGCAGGGCAGTCCTTATATTTGTTGGCAACCTTTCATCTAAGGTAAGCATGTCCTAAGGAAGCATCAAGTTAAAGTAATCTTCTGGCCACTGGCAAAGTTTTGTGCCCTTCTAGGTTCAGTAAAGGACAATCTGGGTCTGCAGAAGGCTGGGATTCACAAAATGCCTTACCGGTGTGCAAAGCATATATAAGTCAGATAACACACATTATACGAAAGGTGCCCTGAACACACTCGCCATTTGGAGCCCTACAAGTCAGCTGTAGTGGAGCATTGTATTACCGCAGGATATTCTATACACTATTCTACCACAAAAATCTTGGCCCCAGCAAGGATTCAGTAATTAAAGAATCTATGGAAATACGTTTGGCACGAAATCTTATAAAATGTGATGATAGCTTTCAATTGGACAGGGTTAATTTCTTCTGAGAGGAAACATTATATTTGTAATGAGATGTCTGGTGACATCTGACATACTGAACATTCTATGAGGTTTCAAGATTGCAGCCAGAGAATGTTGACTTCTTGCTACAATATTTTGGCGGGCCACTGTCCAGCCATCTTCAGGTGTGTGTCTGCCACTGAAGATTGCTAGTTTATGGTGGTTTCACCTTTATGCATGTGCCTGCATGCTGCAGATGGAAAAGTAGGCTATTTGGAGAGAGTGCAGATTTTGAATGAGGGCGCTCCTGTGATGACCGCCAATGAGCATACATTTCTGTGGCAATTTTGCTGTAAAGCCAACACCATAAAGTACCAGCCTCCAGTGCCAGGCTCGCACTTGAAGATGGCTGGACAGTTGCCAGCCAAAATATTGTACCAAGAACTCAACATGCTCTGGCTGCAATCCTGAAACCACATAGAATACTCAGTATGTTGGGAAAACTTCAAGAATCACAATATTTAAGTGTTTCAATATACTGCCCCTTCCTTGCTTATGTATTTACAAAGTAGTAATTTTCATACAAGTATACACCTTAAAATAGGAAAATATCTTCAAGCATAATTGTGATTCTAATGTCATGAGTCTAGACAGAACCATTAACTGCATGTTAAGTCAGTAAGTACAAACATTTGTAGGGGAGGAATGTATCATACTGACAGTATGTTATATAACCGCATGTCATCCTTTCTGGAACAGATATAAAATTCACCAGTTCTTCTGTACAGATGCAGTGTCAAGTGTAGATTTATACGAGCTATGACATATATGGGAAATTAAGTTTTCTGTATCCCAATTACAGATCCCGTTCCTATAAGGTAAAAATAATGATAACATCATCAGTGTGACAGATCATTTGTGGAATTAATGCATTGTATTACCTTAATCCAGCTACTGATAATGGCTGTTGCACTCAGTTTTGGTGACCGTGACAGGATGTGAATAAGATATGTTAAAGAAGAGAGCTGTTGTAGAAATAGGAATTTTCAGTAAATAACAGAATAAATTGTGACGCTGCCCAGAGCAACCAAAGTATACAGTGCAGAAGATATAAACTGACACACACTGCAGTGTCACTCAAAGTAATTTAAATACTTAGGAAGAAGTAAGTCTCATTTGGTTAAACACAGAGAAGTGTGAGTTCTTACAAGAAACTGGTTAAAAGAAAACAGTTTACCATGGCAACAAGATCAACAGTAATATGTATTTATGTGCTTGAATACATACTTTTGGCATGTTACTCAAGAATTACATTGATGATACAGAAGAATTCTGAGTGCTGATTTTGAGGCTAGGAGTGCAGCAGCTATGTCTGATGGCATCTTGATGGAGGTAGACCAAAGAGACAACAGCCCAGCTTTGCTTCTGAGAGCAGTCAGTGTTCAGTTGACTGTTCAACAAATGCCCAATATCTCATAGCTGCATTGTTCTACTTCCACACAGCTTCAGCAGCACAATCCGGTTATGTGTACAGCTAATCATCTTAGAAGTACACAGCATTGACTTCAAATTTTGTTTAGTAGTTTATCATGGGAATTGTTGTAAAAATACATTTCAATGCTTGTAAACAATGTTGTTCAAACAGAGCCATATTACTAAAGTTTTCTAAATACACTCCTGGAAATGGAAAAAAGAACACATTGACACCGGTGTGTCAGACCCACCATACTTGCTCCGGACACTGCGAGAGGGCTGTACAAGCAATGATCACACGCACGGCACAGCGGACACACCAGGAACCGCGGTGTTGGCCGTCGAATGGCGCTAGCTGCGCAGCATTTGTGCACCGCCGCCGTCACTGTCAGCCAGTTTGCCGTGGCATACGGAGCTCCATCGCAGTCTTTAACACTGGTAGCATGCCGCGACAGCATGGACGTGAACCGTATGTGCAGTTGACGGACTTTGAGCGAGGGCATATAGTGGGCATGTGGGAGGCCGGGTGGACGTACCGCCGAATTGCTCAACACGTGGGGCGTGAGGTCTCCACAGTACATCGATGTTGTCGCCAGTGGTCGGCGGAAGGTGCACGTGCCCGTCGACCTGGCACCGGACCGCAGCGACGCACGGATGCACGCCAAGACCGTAGGATCCTACGCAGTGCCGTAGGGGACCGCACCGCCACTTCCCAGCAAATTAGTGACACTGTTGCTCCTGGGGTATCGGCGAGGACCATTCGCAACCGTCTCCATGAAGCTGGGCTAAGATCCCGCACACCGTTAGGCCGTCTTCCGCTCACGCCCCAACATCGTGCAACCCGCCTCCAGTGGTGTCGTGACAGGCGTGAATGGAGGGACGAATGGAGACGTGTCGTCTTCAGCGATGAGAGTCGCTTCTGCCTTGGTGCCAATGATGGTCGTATGCGTGTTTGGCGCCGTGCAGGTGAGCGCCACAATCAGGACTGCATACGACCGAGGCACACAGGGCCAACACTTGGCATCATGGTGTGGGGAGCGATCTCCTACACTGGCCGTACACCACTGGTGATCGTCGAGGGGACACTGAATAGTGCACGGTACATCCAAACCGTCATCGAACCCATCGTTCTACCATTCATAGACCGGCAAGGGAACTTGCTGTTCCAACAGGACAATGCACGTCCGCATGTATCCCGTGCCACCCAACGTGCTCTAGAAGGTGTAAGTCAACTACCCTGGCCAGCAAGATCTCCGGATCTGTCCCCCAATGAGCATGTTTGGGACTGGATGAAGCGTCGTCTCACGCGGTCTGCACGTCCAGCACGAACGCTGGTCCAACTGAGGCGCCAGGTGGAAATGGCATGGCAAGCCGTTCCACAGGACTACATTCAGCATCTCTACGATCGTCTCCATGGGAGAATAGCAGCCTGCATTGCTGCGAAAGGTGGATATACACTGTACTAGTGCCGACATTGTGCATGCTCTGTTGCCTGTGTCTATGTGCCTGTGGTTCTGTCAGTGTGATCATGTGATGTATCTGACCCCAGGAATGTGTCAATACAGTTTCCCCTTCCTGGGACAATGAATTCACGGTGTTCTTATTTCAATTTCCAGGAGTGTATATTATATCTACACCGAATGCTAGTTACTACATGAAAATGGATATCAGTATATCAGAAACATGAAAGAACTTTGAAGAATCGTCAAATAATACTACAACCTATGGACAAACATTGTCAGTTTGAAAGGACAATATGAGCAGATAGCTATGAAAGTAGACACGTAAAATAGTAAACTTTTTAATATTCACTGCTGGGAAAAAAAAATTTATACACCCTTGTTAGAACTTTCCAATTTACTCAGGATTTATTTTTGCAGCAATGAATATGGGGTGCAAGAAATGATTGCATTGTACACCCCTTTTAGAAGTTTCCAATTTGCTCAAGATCTATTGCTGCAGCAGTGTATAGGGTGTGCATGAAATAATAACATGTACCGATCAATAGCACAAGTGGTAAGTCCGTTTTATTGATTTGAAGTGGCTTCAGTGTACCGATAAAGTCAGCAGAGTTGCCAATGTGATTCATGCACTTCTACACCTCACCAGTGGATAAGGGAAATGCCACCATGCTGTTGCCACATGAAGTTTATGAACAGAAGATTTATAATTTTCTGAGTTAAATTTCATCAGAAGAATTGACAGATACCCCATAGGGAAAGTGGACAGGAAAACATCAGTACTGCTGAATTATTCTTCCACTGCACTAGAAGTTATATGGTCTTCTGTAGATTTATAAAAGAGAGGTTCCATTATGGCCAAACATCAGTAATGTGATGCCCCTGCATATGATTTGGTGATACAGCTTGCCTTTCTACTGAGACCTTTTGTGGGGAAATGCACACATCATGTTTCCAACACTACTGACTTTATCAGTAGACTACAGTCACATCAACTCCATGAAATGGACTTACTGCTGGAGCTCCGATGTCACCTCACTTTTCACTAAGGTTCCTCTTATGGACTCTTTGTCACTCACCAGCAATAACTTCAAGACCAATATAACGTTCCTTTTTCATCATGAACTTTCCTTGATCTATTTATTATTTAACTATAAACAGTTTGAGCAGACTGATGGTGTTGCAGTGGGCAGTCCACTGTCCTCTCTGGTAGCAAACCTTTTTATGGAAGGCTTTGAGGAAAGGGCACTTGACTCAGCAGAACTTACACTGAGAGTCTTGTGGTGATATGTAGGTGACACTTTTGTAGTGTAGCCCTATGATGAAGAAGAACTGTCATGTTTCTAGCATTATCAAAATTCAGTCCTCAAGAACATCCAGTTTATGATGGAAATAGAGATGGATGATTGCTTACTGTTTCTGGATGTCTTGGTTACTAGAAGAGTGGATGGGTCATTGGGGCATTCTGTCTACCACAAGCCCACACATACATACCTCCTTCTGCAAGCATTGAACTGCTAGCTTCATTCACAAACTACTGACAGCCTTAGAATGTTGTTGCACTGGGCTCATGTTGTTTCTGTTGTTCTCCTTTCAAAGGAGCTAGAACATTTACAGTCAGTATTCAAAAATAATGGTTACTCTCCATATCAGATTAGTATGGCACTAAGGAGAAATAAACATGACAACTCACAACATCAAGGAGATAAGCTCTTCAAGACGTATGGCATTCCTTCCATACGTCAGCATCCTTTCATCTAAACTAGACAGAATCCCAAGGAAACATTAAGTTAAAGTAGTCTTCTGGCCACCAGCAAAGGTTTCTTCCCTTCTTGGTTTTGTATAGGATGATCTGGGTCTAAAGAAGGCCAGGATTTACTAAATTCCTTGCCAGTGTCGCAAAGTATACATAGGTCAGACAATACGCACAGTACATGAAAGATGTATTAAACATAAGCTTCACACTCGCTTTTCGCAACCCTATAAGTCACCCATACCAGAGCACTGTATTACTACAGGACATTCTATAGACTATTCCACCAAAAAAATCATGCCCCTGGTGATATCATTTTGTGATTCAGTAATTAAAGAATCTATGGAAATACATCTGGCACAAGTCCTATTATTTGTGATGGTGGCTTTCAACTGGACGAGGTTTGGTACCCGCTGATCTCTTTAATTTCATCTGAGAGAAAACATTTTATTTGTAATGACATGTCTGGTGACATCTGAAGTTTGGTTTTAGTGATGCGAGCACACATTCTGACAGAGGAACATACAGTTTCACCTTTATGTATGCACAGATGGAACAGTACTTGCAGAGGGGCTGGATTTCAAACATGGATGATCCTGTGATTACCACCAATGCACATGTGTTTCCACGCCAATTTTTGCTATGAAGCCAACACTGTGAACTTGCAGTCTCCAGTGGTGGACACTAACCTGAAGGTGGCTGAAAGGTTGCCATCCAAAATATTGTGTCAAGAAGTCAACATGATCCAGCTGCAATCCTGAGACCTTATAGAATTCTCTTAAATACTGGTCTGCATAAGCCTCTGTAATTAGGATGTGTTATTATTCCAACAAACTTTTTTCGTAGCGTAAATGTTGTTCTGCCGCATATGGAGTTCCCACAAAAGGTAATTCCATACATCAGTAGTGAACGGGTACTTCCATGGTCCATTGTCACCAATGATGCATGACTTGTATTTTGTGGGAGGATTCTTACAGCATATTGTAAAGGCACATCCTCCTCTAGCATTGCTTTTCCTCACCAGTAGTAGTCGATACCAGTAATATTATTTGACTTTTGGACAGGTCAATATTATCTCAACTGTTTTCCTGAAAAATTTCATATAATTTTGTACACAATATGTTATATTTCAAGTCAAAATTTATGAAAAGGACTCACTTTATTTATGATATTACAACTGATAGGTAATAATTCTGAATGCACAGTAAAAATTATTTTTGTAGAAACATTTTAAATTGCAAATTATTTGGTACACTTAAAATATCTATCATTAATTATGCAATCTAGTACTGTTTATTATGTTTATTTCTGGATTCATATATGAAATAATAATTGAAACTAATAGAAATTCATTTTTCAAGTAAAATTGTAAACTATGTATGAACATAGTATCTGTTCCCAAAAGAACAGATACCATTGATGACCGTGCAGCTCCTCTGGAATGAATTGATAATTAAATTACCACCCTAGCTGCAAACAGGCATTGATATAAATCATTGGGGACATGCTGAAAATGTGTGTCCCGACCGGGACCTGAACCCGGGATCTTCTGCTTACATGGCACACGCTCTATCCATCAGAACCACTGAGGGCACAGAGGATAGTGAACCTGCAGGGATTTATCCCTTGCATATTCCCATGAGACCCACATTCCCATGTCCACACCATTATATTTGTAGTGCGCCTAATAGATGTTTGTCCATCACAATCATAACTCACTGCAGATTAATCTATCAAGTCTTTTATGAGTTGGCCCATAGCGTGTGCATTTGCACAAGAAGGTCAATGGCTGGGTAGCCATATTTTAACTATGTATGAAGGTAGTATCTGTTCCCAAAAGAACAGATACCATTGATGATAGTGCAGCTTCTCTACAATGAACTGATTATTAAATTAACACTCTAGCTGCAAACAGACATTGATATGCATTATTGGCGACATGTTGAAAATGTGTGCCCCGACCAGGATGGATAGAGTGTCTGCCATGTAAGCAAGAGATCCCGGGTTGGATGTCTTTAGGTTAGTTAGGTTTAAGTAGTTCTAAGTCTAGGGGACTGATGACCTCAGATGTTAAGTCCCATAGTGCTTAGAGCCATTTTTTGCTTAAGTGAAAGTCATAACACGTGAATTTATCATGCAACAGTCTTTCCATTTTGAAGTTGATGGATATTCTGCTTTTGTCGCACAATTTTGAACAGTTCAGTGATGATTAACTATGCTGATTCTCTTGTTTATATATTTATTGTCAAATACTTTGGGAATTGGGTGCAAAATACCATTGGTCTCATTAGTGATTTTGGGAATACTTAGAAAGACA
Organism: Schistocerca piceifrons; assembly: GCF_021461385.2. Classification (NCBI taxonomy): domain Eukaryota; kingdom Metazoa; phylum Arthropoda; class Insecta; order Orthoptera; family Acrididae; genus Schistocerca; species Schistocerca piceifrons. The sequence goes on from NC_060144.1 coordinate 121,641,276, forward strand.
TTACTGATATTTTGCAAAAAGGTTGTTATATGAGCCTTCAGCATTGTTTGACCCAGACATTAATATAACAGAATCATTCCCAGTGGAGTCTTCTGCTAATTTATCAGCTCCACTAAAAGCTTCATGAGAGGAACACTTGGCTTAATGGAACTTTGAATTTTGTACTTTGATTCAAGTTTTTTCCAGAATATTTGTACAGTACATACCTTGACTTTGAGTCACTATTAAAACTTGCAGCTTCCATACCGTACTTTTCAACTGATAATTTTGTTTTGTATGTTCATGTACTTTATCTTCCAAAATAGTAATGGTGTCATTAACCACAGTTTTGTTTCCATTGGTTGGCATGTAAGCACTGTCTTTAGGTACACTTATGTGTTACACTGCCTTTTAGCTAGCTGGGATCAGAAGAATACCTTTGTCTAGAAGTACACTTACTTGTTCTGATGTATTTTTTCTAGATGACATTAGTACTGAGCACACATTATACATAAATCTACTTTCATTTGTGATTTTAAAGTACATGTGTTTTATGCACTTTTTACTGCACAGCACTTTTCACAAACTCACTGGTTTTTAGTAACAGAGCATGTGCATCCTCTTGCTGCACTTCAATTGTTTCATCTTTTGATGCTGGGTCTGTTACAAATTTTTGATCACCATGCATAATAAAAACAGATAAAACTGAACCCTTTTATACACAAAGGTATCATCTGCCATTCTATCCTTTAGTGACACTTTTTCACTTAATTAAGTTATGTTATTTAAAACCACAATTGTTTTGTTATGTTTGGCCTAACACAAAAGTCTGATTCAAAATGGACTGCTGTAGCCACTTGGTATCTTTTCAGATAGTAGGGCGTGAAGATGCCTGTAAAATGTGCCTGGAAATCAGAAAAATAAACATGGGATCCTGTTGTAATGGCACTCACCATAGTACCCTTTTATGTAGAAAAAAATTGGCCTCTATATAATCCTTCAGAAAACGAACATAGTTCCAATACACGAGGGTCAAAACTTAAATAGTGGCAACTATTTATTCACAACCGATACAAAAGAGTTACACGTTTGCACCTGTTACTGTCCTTCAAAGTAGTCACCAGCGTTGTGTAGAACCCATTGCCAGTAATGTGGAAGGTGTAGTATACTGTCAGCAGAGCCTATTCTGTTGATGGTGCAAATGGAGCCAACTAGTGCCTGTCGAATCCTTTAACAGTTCTGAAGCGAATGTCATGAAGTGGTTCCTTCATCTTCAGAATCAAATCAAAGTCATAAGGACTTAAGTCATATTACTGTTCGTTTTTGGAGCATCACCTGTGACCAGTTTTGTGAAAGAAGCAGTGACACATTCTGTGCAACTCACCCAACATTTTGCACGACACTGCACGGTCGCATACAGCTCAAACTGTAGCTGCTCTGATAGGTCGATAGGACTGGGAAGTACTGTACCATCCACCATACTCCCTGGACTTAAGTCCTTGTGGCTTTGATTTGATTCTGAAGATTGAGGAACCACTTCGTGGCATTCGCTTCAGAACTGTTCCAGAGATTTGACAGCCAGTTGACCGCTCCATTCACACCATCGACAGAACAGGGTCTGCTAATGGTATACTATGGCTTCCACATCACTGGCAATGAGCTCTACAAAGTGCTGGTGACTACTTTGAAGGAAAGTAGCAGGTGCAATCATGTAGCTCTTTTGTATCGGTTGTGAATGAACGAATGCCACTATTTGTTTCAACCCTCATATCATTTTGTTTATCACTTAAAATATTTGGTGTGGTACCTTACAATATGTAGATTTAAAATGTGTAAGTGATAAGCTTCTTCTGTCAACAACCGTACTTTGCTGAAAATTGAATTTCTCTGAGTGGCCTCTGCCCCCCCCCCCCCCCCCTCCCGCCAAACCCTTCCTGTGTCACCCTACAATGTCCTTGTTGGCTCTAATGAAAAAGAAAACCTTAATGTACACTGAGTTATTACTTCAATGCTGCTTCATATTATATTTATTTCCTCATGAAGTTCGTTGCAAATGGTTCAGTGCAGTTCAAAAGGAACAATGATATACATAATTACAATACCAGAAAAAAATGATATTCATTACTGAACATTAGGTTTGTCTTTAGCACAAAAATGAGTGCAAAATGCTGCCATTAAAATTTTTGATTGCTTACCCAATAATTGTAATGGAATATTCTTGGGTAAAATTTTCTGGAGGTAAAACCACCCCCATTTGGATCTCTGCGTCGGAACTACTCAGAAGGATGTCATTATCAGGAGGAAAAAACTGGCGATCAGAGCATGGAATATTATACCCCTTGATTGGGCAGGTAGGTGAGAAAATTCTAGAACGGAAATGGATACGTTAAACGTTAAAAATAAACATAGTGAGAACTATTGAAGTTCGGTGCTAGGAGGAACAGGACTTCTGGTCAGGTTAGTACATGGTTATAAATACAGAATCAAATAGGGGCAATGTAGTTGTAGGTTTAGTAATGAATAACAGAATAGGAATGCAGGTAAGCTACTGCAAACAGCACTCCGAATGTATTATTGTAGCTAAGATCGATATGAAGCCCACACCCACCACAAGAGTACTAGTTTATATGCCAACTAGCTACACAGATGATTAAAAGACTGAAGAAATGTAATATTGCATAAAACAAATTACTCAGGTTAAGGGAGATGAATATTTAATACTGGTTGGTGACTGGAATTTAATACTAGGAATGGGAAGACAAAGAAAAATAGTAGGTAAATATGGGGTAGGGAAAAGGAATGAAAGAGATAGCCACCTGGTAGAATTTTGCACACAGCATAACCTAATCATGGCTATCACTTGGTTTAAGAATCATGAAAGAAAGTTGTATATAAGGAAGAGACCTAGAGACACCAAAAGGTTTCATATTGATTATATAATGGTAAGACAAAAATTTTGGAAACAGATTTTAAATAGTAAGACACATCCAGGGACATATGGGGACTCTGACTAAATTTATTGGTTGTGAACTATAGATTAAAACTGAAGAAACTCAAAAAGGCAGGAAATTAAAGAGATAGAACCTGGACAAGCTGAAAGAAACAGAGGTTGTTGAGTTTCAGAAGGAATATAAGGGGATGAATGACGTGCAATAGGTAAAATATATGCAGAAGGAGAAGAATAGGTAGCTTTGAGATAGGAAACAGTGAAGGCAACAAGACCAGGCCTAGCAGAAATCCTTGGATAACACAAGAGATATTAAATTTAATTTATAAAAGGACAAAATACAAAAATACAGCAAGTGAAGCAGGCAAAAGGGAATACAAGCATCTAAAAAATGAGACTGACAGAAAGTACAAAATGACTAAGAAGGAATGACTAGAGGACAAATGTAAGGATTTAGAAGTGTGTATCACCAGGGGAAAGAAGGATACTGCTTACAAGAAAATTAAAGAGTCCTTTGGAGAAAAGAGAACCACCTTCATAAATATCAAGAGCTCATATGGAAAACTAGCCCTAAGAAAAGAAGGGAAAGCTGAAAGGTGGAAGGGGTACAAGCAAGATGTCCTTGACGGCAATATTATAGAAAGGCAAGAGGATATGGATGAAGATGTGAGGGGAAATTTGATACTGTGAGAAGACTTTGACAGAGCCCTAAAAGACACAAGACAAAACAAATCCCTGGCAGCAGCTGACATTCTGTTAGAACCACATCTGGTGAGCAAGATGTATGAGACAGGTGAAATACTCTCAGACTAAAAATAATGTAATACAAAGGATGTCTGAAAAAATCTCAGAACAGAATAGAAAAAAAGTACTTACATCACTAAAACTTTTTTATTTTTCGATGTAGTCTCCTTGTAGATTAATGCACTTGGTCCAACGATGTTCCAGTGCCTTTATCCTATCTCAAAAATGAATTTCCTCCAGACTTGCAAAATAGTTGTCAACTCCAGCTATCAATTCTTACTTTGAAGTGAATCTTTGTCCACCAAGTAAAATTTTCAGTTTTGGGAAGAGATGGAAGTCTGATGCAGCCATATCAGGTGAATAAGGTGGGTGTGGCAACAGTTCATACCTTAGTTCATGTAATTATGCCTTGGCGACAGCACGTGTGCGAGCCCGCATTGTCTTGATAGAAGATGACTATCTTCCTTGCTAAAGCTTGCCCTTTTTTGCATATCTTATGTTCAATTTGTTCAGAAGGTTAGCATAGTATTCTCCAGTAATTGTTTGCTCAGTGGGGAGATAATCTACAAACAGAATCCCTTTCGCATCCCAGAACACAGATGCCGTGTCCTTTCCTAACAAAGCAACTGTCTTTGCTTTTTTAGGTTGCAGAGAATCAGCATTTTTCCACTGGTTTGACTGTTGTTTTGTATCTGAGGTATAGTACTGCACCCAAGTTTCACCTGTGGTCACAAACCAGTTAGAAAAATCATGTTCATTTCTCCTAAAATGGACCAAACATTGTTCCAATATGTCCATTCTAATGTGGTTTTGATCCAGCATCTAGAGTCGCAGCACCGATCTTTGTTTCATTTCTAATTTTCCAGTTAAAATGTGAAATACCATTTCAGATGACATCTGGCAAGCCATAGAAATTTCACTCATTTTCAATCGGTGATCCTCCATGACCATTTTGTACATTTTTGCAATGATTTCTGGGGTAGTGACACATTTTGACCTACTACTGCGCGGATCGTCATCTAAGCTCTCCCAACCAAATTTAAATTCATTTGTCCACTCGGAAACAGTTTAATATGAAGGAGCAGGGTCCTCAGTGTATTTTGGAAATCAGCATGAATGTTCTTTGCTTTCATACCTTTCTTTACGAAGTACTTAATCGCTGCTTGAATCTCGATTTTTTTCCATCATAAAAAATCACTGTGTGGGAACACCAACAGAGCCATGTCATTGTCACAGCTCTCTTCCAAGAGCACTGATGTGGCATATGTTTACAGGCAAGAGTCCAGTGAATATTATGTGAACAACTCATTGCACTAACACTGACCTCTCGTGTAGATTCCGAGAACTTTTTAAACCACCTTTGTATTTGCAATTACAAAGAAAGCATATTACTGTAGTATTAGTTTAATAAGATGTGGTTTAAAAATATTAAGGCAAATTCTTTACAGAAGAATGGAAAAAATCATAGAAGCCTATCTCAGGGAACATCAGTTTGGATTCTGGAGAAATGTAGGAACACACCAGGCAGTAGTGACCCTATGACTTCTTGTAGAACACAGGTTAAGGATGGGCAAACTTACATTTATAGCATTTGTAGACTCAGCGAAAGCTTTTAGCAATGTTGACTGGAATACTGTTTGAAATTCTGAGAGTAGCAGGGGTAAAATACAGGGAGCAAAAGAATATTTATAGCTACTAGTGAGACTAGACAACAGTTACGAGGGTGAAGGGGCATGGAAAGGAAGAAGTGGTTGAGAAGGGTGTGAGAGAGGCTTGTAGGCTATCCCTGATGTTATTCAAGGAAACAAAAGAAAAATTTGGAGTTGGAATTAAAGTACAGGGAGATGATTTAAAATTTTTGAGGGTTGCTGGTGATATTGTAATTCCCTCACAGACAATAAAGCACATGGAAGAGCTGTTGAATGGAATGGACAGGGTCTTGAAAGGAGGATATAAGATGAACATTTAAAAAAAAGCAAAACAAAGAGAATGGAATAAAGTGTAATTATATCAAGTGATACCAAGGGAATGAAAAGGAAACAAGACAGTTGTCATTATACACAAGTTTTTATATTTGGGCAGCAAAATTGCTAATGATAGCTGAAGTTAGGAAATAATGAAATGTAGACTGGAAACAGCAATAAATGTGTTTCTGATAGATTTAAGTGTCAGGAAGACATTTTTAACACTATTCGTGTGGAGTGTAGCCATGCATAGGAGTGAGAAATGGATGATAAACAGTTTAGACAAGACAATAGAAGCTTTCGACACGTGGCACAACAGGAAAATGCTGAACATTAGCTGGCTAGATCATGTAATTAATGGGTAAATACTGAATAGAATTGAGGGATCAACAATTTAATAGACAAAGAGATGAACACGGCAAGCAGTTCTAGAAGAATGTAGGTTTTAGTAGTTACTCAGAAATAAAAAAGATTCAACAGGATAGAGTAGCATGGAGAGCTACACCAAACAAGTCTTTGGATTGAAGAACGCAACAACAACCCAAAGATACAAGATATTGAAAAGACAGAAAAGTTAAATTTGAAAACAAATTGAACAGTTTCTCCTCGACTGCTCTTTCTATTGTGTAGAAGAATTTTTAGATTTGTGATGTGTAAAGGGAGATGGGTAGAAATTATAAACAAAAAACTGTAGATGATTAGCATGTAGCCAAATTTACATATGAATGTGTAATGTGACTAAAATGACTCATTCCACATCATTACTATTGAGTGTACAAATGACCGACAGGGCATGTAACTAACTAACAAAGTGACATTCATTCACACAGTCACCTATTTTATTTAGACTATCATTCATTACCTGTACACATTCTGTTTTGACATCAGAATGTGTCAGTATTTTCTTCAACTGCTACCAGATCCTGAATGTCAACACTATTTGTATTAGATATGCATGTTTTATTATTATTGTAACTTAGAACTACTTTTGTTAATATTGCGTGACAAGAATAAAAAACAACAACTTCCATCTGCTTATTACATTGATTTCCAATTTCATTTTTAATGAATCAAATGCCATTACCAAAATCATCTAACCTTGATTCCAGTTTTTCTTCAACATTTTCCATTTCCTCTCTAAGCAAACCCTCTCTGAATCCAAATTATTGCTTATATCCTGAAAACTTGATTTTTACATGACTGACATTAATGTTGGTTTTATCCAGTTTACTACCAAATTTGTCAAGACCAGTTTTAATTTCATTGCTAAGTTCACAAAATCCATCATCCATTAAATTTTATCACTATCAATTACTGAACTTCAAAAGTCAGTTCATCTCTAAAAAGACCCAACCAATATGATTTACATTACTCATCATACATCAGATAATTTTGAACTTTATTTGCCATTCATTTTATCAGTACCCCTAATGAAAGAAACACTATACCTTCAAAGTCTTTAAAAGTTGGTTGCTGCTGCAATTAATAACTGTTATTTACTTGCCTTTCTCTGTGTTAACACTAAATTAGCACCATTATTGTTTGCTGTTTCTTAAAATATGGCTGCTCTATTCCCAATGTTCCTCTACTGAGCATTTGTAGTATGGATGCCAACTCATTCACCTCTCATTAGCTGATCTTTGATTTGGTACCATCCTAACACTATCCTGTGTGACCTGCATAATGTGAAAATGGTTTTAGTGTATTGGTACTATGTACATTTCCCACATTTTCAAATAGTAGTAGACTTTGCACTTTAACACCTTGTGCTGAATTTCCATTCAGTATTTCATTGTCACTGTCATTATATATTTGATGTAATATAAATTTCTTAGTGACAACCTTCTCATTAGGACTGCTTCATAATTTTTTCAACCATTAGTTCTTTCTACCAGTGCCAAACTGGAACTGATCCTCACCCAGAAAGGTACCTTATGTATGTATATTTGCTTGATTATTGTCTCTTCTTCCTTAGTAGCACCATAAGTTCATAAACTCAAGTTCAATAGTTAATTTGGATAGTCTAACTACATTTAGCAGTAATAAATACAACTCCATAGGATTTCTGATTCACTAGTATGCCCATTTATTTTCTCCAATTTACAAAATTGAATTGTGAGCAGTTCCTAACAAAGCTCTATACATTTTATTCCACTAATAGATCTGGTACCATATTGTAAACTAATGTAGGTGTTGAAGGAGATGAGACTTCTGTTGTTAATGATGTTGCTGATGAAGAAATTATTGAAGAATACAAGAATGACAATAATGATGATGAGTATCAGGTAATTGTGGAACTTAATAGTAAAGAAGTTTCAGAGCTATTTGTGAATTGAATAGACAATACAGATTAGGTAAGTGATGCATGTGATTATGTAAATGAGAGTCATGATATACCAGTCCAGTCAAGGTAGTTTTTCATTAGTGTCATGCAGAGTAATGATCCAACCAGTGAAGGTGAGTTATCTGTAAGACTATAGAATAAAGGTGAAAACATTTTGAAGTTTGTTTGGGACGAGATTGGTGATAACATAAATAAATGTGCATTCTGGAATAAGTTATCTGTGGCTAGTCAAAATTTGTATCCAAATTGGTGGAAAGAAGTGAAAGACGGTGTAAGTAGGAAATGTAATCTTGACAGTAATATATTTTGTGTTCCTTCTGTAATAAGTGATGTTAGTTGTGCTATGGAACCCATTCATTGTGTTCAATCTTTACTTGACAACATGAGTAACCCAAGCAATGCTATGATAGCAGTAAAGTTGATGAAACCCCGAAAAGTCAGTGTAGATGTGGCATTTGATGAAGTTGAAACTGATCTTTTACATGAAGTGTCAAATAACAGAGATGATGATTCAGATTTTGGGTGTCCTTACATTAATATTAAGATTTGATCAGTGGGAATCAAACTGTTCGATTGATACAGGTAGCTCAGTTTGTCATATATCTGTGGCGTCGATCCATGGATTGATAGGCCAGAACATCATACGTGTATCATGTCTTTGAGTGGATCTTTGTTTTGTATACTCAGTTCCAGCCTAGTCTTTGACCTGTATGTTTGTCATGTAATAAAAGTATTGATGATTATAAGAGAGAACAATGGTCATTGCCTTACCACCTTCATAGCTCCTTCAGTGGTGACCCCGAAGTTCGAATAATCTGGCGAACAGAGTACAAAGTGACTACCGCGCCTGCTTTCGCATTCCGCGTGGACCTTTGTCTGCTACACAATGGCCTTCTGCAACATGCCGCCGCCGCCTGGTTTTCACCAGCAACAGCAACTAAATTCAAGCACGCCAGCTGTAGTCGGTGCCCGACATGAATTTCCACAGTACTATAGCCTCGAGAACCCAGGGACCTCATCAGGTGCAGTGGTTTTGAACATGACACAAGCGGTCTCTGACTCCGGCTTTTTTAGGCCCGAAGTGCATAAGTTTTCCCCGCACAGCAGAACAAGAAACCACTACACACTGATACCAAACTTTAATGCAAGTACTGTAAATAGTGGGGAGCATAGTTTTCATAATGTGCCACAACAGGACGCCTTTTTGAATGTGCAAGCTCCAAGTGTGTATCACTCCATGCTGGTTGCACACTACGTGAATGACATTCGCCAGCCTGTTACTCCGAGTGTTCATCAGTGCAGTAAAATGAGCACGTCAGGTTCCACCAAGCTCATCAGTGACTCTGTGATGGACAATTTCGCTGCAGATGTGGAGGATCAATTGCATAATAACCTGCCGAGCAACCACCGTGACCACTTTGACCTTCCGCCGCAACAGCCGGTCCCGCTTTGCTCCACACCGGGCTTCCTGCTAACGGATTTCGCTTGCCCTCCAGCTACTATGAACACAGCTGGCACGTCTGCTTCCTCCCTACCGCCCTCACGATGCAGAGTTAGCTTTGACTATTGTACTCCTGCGTCCGAGAGTGGCTGCCCACATTCTTCGACCGCCATTTCGTCGAATCTACCGAAACTTCCGGCATTCAAACCTGCCCACGAGGAATTCTGGTTCAACCTGGTCGAGCAAACTTTCAGTGTCTGTGCATTTGATGACAACGGCCATTTCACATGCCTCATGAACCACCTCCATGACCGTGTCGACTTAATTACGAACTGGTTAAGTCACCTCCTCCGAATGAGAAGTACGCTACAGCTAAACAAGCAATACTGGAATGTGTCTCCAAGACAAGAAGAGAAAAGGTTCGACAGCTCGTCTATGAAGAACGCCTCGGCGACAGATCTCCGTCCCAGCTTAGGCGATGCCTTCGACTTCTCGTCAGTGAATACGACATGCCAGGCGCCACGCTTACGAAGATTTGGACGGTAAAGCTGCCTCTGTCTGTCCAAATGGCCATCTCTGCCTATATAGATAGACCAAATAGCGAACGCTTGCGTGCTGCCGACTGAGCTTACTCTGCTCTACTACGTGAACGCCGTGCCCAGCAGTTACACCAGATTCCAACCACAACCAGGGCCCCATCGAGGATGCCTCACTAAAGGCCGGGGCCACACTAGCGGAATAGCTGCGGAACGTCAGACGCGCGGTAAATGACCGCACCGCTATGGCGCATGGGGTAGATGCAGCAGTCCACACGGGGCGGAACGTCTGCGGCTGCGGAATTTTGCCGCTTGCCAGCCGCATCGCCCATAGCGAGGCGGAAAGCCCGCTGCGGCACACGCAGCGCTATGGGTCATGAGAATCAATTGGGCATTTCACACGGGCGGTGCGACAGGTGTGCGGAGAAGGGCCAGCTGACAGCAGTCAGTGCTGAGAGCGGAGTAGAATGGCCATTTGCAGCAGGCAGTTGCGTGCTCCGTTCCCTGTGACTACAAAGTGACTTCCACGATGTGCCCACTAGACACTGAGAAAATAGATATGAAGATTCTGATAATGGAAGTGGAAATAAAAGGCCTTGTATTTGGGATGTAAGGACCGAGGAAAACAAAGACAGACATAAGAAGGATGCAGCATGACATGAAATCTGCTGTGCATTATTCGATGATTTCGCAGATCATTCAAGCACAGAGAAAAAATCCGTTGGTAAGTTTTTCGTCCACTTTTAGAATAATACAATTGGTTAAAAGATCACTCTGAATTGCGACATAGTTAGCGAATTAGTTTTCTGGAACTCGTTAAGTATTTTTGTTTAGAGATTGCTGAACAATGATAAGTGTTGAGAAAGTCCTGCATTATTGTTGACATGTTACACATTGATAATGTAACAACAATGCACAAATATAACAATAGAAAAGAACAGCATATTTGGACAATAATATGTAAGAATTGGCAATAATGGTATCGATTCTTTTCCATCGCATGAATTAAGCCACATGATCGCCTTGGACAATTACAATATTGGATAGAGTGATAAATCACTAAAAATAGAACATTAAACAAATCAGGTTCAGTAAGCACTGCTCTCAAACGAGTTTCTGGATAGTGTATGAAAGAGTCAACAATAGCTGATTAGTTAGTTTTATTAAGTCTCAGGTGAATTTACAGGTGTAATTACCGATAATAACAAGCTAGAACAATAAAATTAATAAAACTGTAAATATTAAGGAAAATGCATAAAAAAGTTCGTTTTCTGCTCTATGTAACACCTCAGATTTTGCTGTCCTGCCAAGGCACTTTACCAGCCTCACTTACAAAATAATTTGCCATTACATCTCTGTTTCTTATTGCTGACACACTTCTTCTTTCATCCAAGTTTGTTGCAGTCTCAAATCCATTCACAATAAACGTGTCCATCTCTCTTGCACACATAATTATGCAGAACACAACATGCTTTTGTTATGTCAACAGCAAATTCCAGTTTCACAATCATGGCTCGCTGGAACGCGCGCCATTTGTTCGACAATATGCCGAAGGAACATTCAGCGTACCTACGAGCCCGTGGCAAACGGTAGTTGAAAATTCTCTTCTCGCGTGTCGACATTTTACCACCATATGGTCGTAGTACGTGTTCCGAGAGTCCAGATGCTTCGTCACCAACAAACACATATGGTGCAACTATCTCAGTGGCATTTGGTAAGCCAGAGGGCTCTGGTATACACAATGTATTTCCGTTCAGACGTTTCCACAGGGTAGTTTTTTTTTTTTAAATTGTGCTGTCTGAATCTTTTCCAAACGAGCCAATGTGAACAAAAACGAATCTATAATCTGAGTCTGCCACCGCTGAAAGAACAATGGAAAAAAAGTCCTTATAATCATAAAACAGTGAACCACTCGTCTTAGGTTTGACCAACCGAATATGTTTACCATCGATTGCCCCTATGCAATTTGAGAAATTTGCACGGATTTGGAATCCATTGGCAATATTCTTCCACTCCTCCTCTGTCGGCTGAGGCAGACACTTGTCACGCAGGCAGCCCCAAGTCGCACATCACACTTTCCTCACTATGTCACTGGCTGTTGACTTGCCTATTCTGTATGTATAGTGCAGATCAACTAAGTAACAACCAGTGGCCAAATACCTAAAACCAAAGATATAAATGTATAAAAATTACGTTCAATATTTAGTCATTATTTAACGATGTTAAAGATTTTAAAGTTACGTTAAATTTCCGTTTCTTTTTTTCTCCTTTGTAGGCCAGAAGGCACAACAAAAGTGGCGTAACATTAGGGACTATTATCGGAAATATGTAAGGAAAGTGAAGAAATCTGGTTCAGAAGCAGTAAGAATATTAAAATGCGTGTACGCTGACCAGCTGGGGTTCTTGTCACCTGTTTTAGAAACAAGAGATTCAGTTTCAAGTCTACAGGAATACGAAATTCAGCACTTGGAACATCCTTTGGAATTATCCCTGGCAGAAGACGACACCGGCAATCCAGTAACATCAGTTGACGCCTCAACACCTGAGCAGATTTCAGTAGGCTCATCAGTTCCACAAAAGAAAACGAAAGTGAGAAGCGTGAAAACAGATCTTGAAGCTATGTTATGCAAATTTCTGGATAGTCCTCCAATTCGTTCTCCGTCCGCTGAGGACGAAGACAAATCGTTTTTTGATTCCTTGTTGCCCACGCTGCGTAAGTTTGATTTAGATCAAAAACTAGAATTCCGTATGGAAGTTTTACGCCTACTTCAGCGCGTCCGAAACGCAAAATCGCAACCATTTCATGGCTGTTATGCAGCGTGTCAGCAACCTATGCAACATGCACCAACGCATGCAGTAAGCTCAGGACATTTCCAAACATTACATACACAAGGAAATATGTACAACCAGCGAGCAGCTCCTCAGTTAGTGCAGATGCAGTCTCAACAGCATGGAGCTGAAAGAATTCTGACGTCTAGAGAACAATCGCCTTCTATTTCACCTAAGTTTATTGATTCTGGCTCTTGAGTAGACGGTTTTTGCAGAAAAGTGAATTAAAAGGAGTTACTTTCCCTTCTTGCATGTCCATTCTGTTAATTTCATTTAAAGTTAATTGATGTTTCTTATCCTCAAAAGACAGATTTACATCTAACATTTCATCAGTAAAGAAAAGAGAATTAAACTTGTTCGTTTATTGACCTAATCATTATCTTTTTTTTTAAATTGAAATGAAAGTGCGAAAGTGTTGTTAAAATTAGTGATAGACGTTACTGGGTTTCTTTAATTTTAGCTGAGATAATTTTTGGCTGAGACAGGATACTTACACATTAGAATTCACTTACCTTAAAGTTATAGCAAGCATTTCCATTGAAGGTATAGCGAGTCTCATGTTCGTGTCTTGCTTCTGTAAAGCGTTTCTAAGCGTGTGATGTAATTCATCGAAGCTTGAGAAAGACATTCGGAAATAGTTGAAAAATTTCATTTCATCCTCTCCTCGATCGTTAAATATAACGTGAAACGCTCCTTGCAACAACCGACTACTCACTACTGTATGAACCCAGTACTTTCGGTGTATTTTTCTCTTTTTCAGTATTTTTACCCCTAAGTATGCCACTACTGCACAGTGTCGAGCATCCATCGTGACTACCAGATTAAAAAAAAAAGAAGGAGAGAACAATTCAGTCTATTTGCTTGCCCTCCTCGAGACTACGAAGCGAACTGTCTTCATTCTAAGAACATTTCGCGCTGTACTAGAATGAAAAGTGTATTTTTTTCTCGTCTCTATTGTCATTTAATTGCAAGGTAAACAGTTACCAGGTCGACTTTACTTACTTTCTTAAAAATTGTGTTGATAATGGTTATTTAATGTTTCGTGAATGAAACAGTGTAGACAAGAAAAAATGACACATACAGCAAATCATAGACGACATGCAGAAAATAAACACGGCACAACTCTGCATTGTGAGCGAGAGTAGCCTCGAGCGTGGCGCGCCGTAGGCAGCTGCGGCCAAGCGCCAATATGTATCACTCGATTACTCGAGACTGGAAAGAGATATGGCTCTCCTTCCAGTGTTAAAAACAATTTCGATTTCTTAGCTACAATTCGTACGCAGCATTATACGACCTCAAATGCACCAAACGCAAAGTAACCAGCGACGACACTTTTTACTGCAAACATTACAAAATATGCGCTGTATTTTACTTAATTATGAAGTATCATGATAACCATGGGCAGCAGCGAAAAGAAAACCAGTGGCCTTAGGCCGGGGCCACACGAGCGGATTGTTTCCGCAACGGTCGACGGCCTGCGGCTAGACGTAGAGTCCTGTACCAATGCGGCTAGCTGCGGAATGTTCGTGCAGAGAACCAAATATCTAGTCATCTATTTTGTCTCGAAAAAAATTGTTTCATGCAAACGAAGGAAAGCTACATCCGTCCATGTAGTTAGTTTCTCATTACAACTTATAATTTTCGTGTAAAAAATTAAAAACCACTGTTTTGGAATTCGTCTGTGTTCTGCGCTACGCAATCTCTCTCATTCGATTGTGAGGAAACTATTCGACGAAAAAAATTTAATTTTACGCATTTTATTGCCTGATATCACAGCTTCATAACGAACTGGTTCGCCGCACTACCAGCACCTTCATGTCTGCACAACAGCACATCTGACTCTACGGAAGGTTCTGGGCCGCCGCCGTCTGACCACTCGCAGGAGCAGATTTCCGCCCATAAATACTGTTTCTTCCATGCAGAATTCGGGGAACTAGCACGCAATTGTAAACCGCCGTGCTCCTACCCAAACTTCAACCGCAGGTAGGCAGCGGCACCACCTCCAGCGGCTTAAAGAACAGGCGCCGTCCCCACACCCCATTCTGTGCCCAACACTAATGCTCGAATGGACAAGTCTACGTCCGCGACTTGAACTCTGGCACAAACTTTCTCATCGACACGGGCGCAGATGTTTCCCTACTTCCGTCTCGTCTTGCTGCCGAAAAGATCCGACTGCACAAAACTGTCCTACGTGCTGTAAACTCATCTAGTTTGTCGTGCTTAGGCTCTACTTCATATGCAGTGTCACTCTCGCCTGAGTGAAACCTGAAGTGGTCCTTCCTGGTGGCTGACATTGACGATCCAATTTTGTGCATCGACTTTCTACGAAACCACAAACTGTGGCCTGACCTCGTCAAGAAAACAGTGTTCTACCACCCTACACAGGAACACATTTTGTGTGCTTCGTCAAGCGTCAATAATACTGCTAAACAGGTCCACCTGGCTAGGAAATGTAATAACTCCTCCTCCGAGCTCTTGTCATGGACAAATAAGTGGCGCACGAAGCATGTCGAGTCTACACGCCTGCACTTGGAACAACTTCAGCTACGCCGTCACCTCGACGACGTAAGTAACAAGTTATCTTTGGCATGGCAGCAGCTTGCAGCAGACGACGCCTCGGCAACACACAGTGTTAGTCGGTGCCACTACAGTTTTCTCGCGCCCGAGTGCATTTGTGACCGTACATATCTTAACAAATTTAATTATTTGATTGTTACTCAAAACCATCTGACCGTGTGCCACATAAACTGTACAGTGTCCGCGCTCCCGCCACCTCTGTATTAATTCGATCGCACGTTCATCCCCCTCCTCGCTTCGGCAGCTAACTTCCCAGGCGAAGGTTAATGTTTTTGATTTGCTGCCATCAGCTGTTCATTCGCGCCCGCTACCGCCACCAAGCTCGAAAGCGGCGCCTTCGGTTACTAATAAACAGTGTACCAACCTTATTTCGCGTAGCTCACTTGTTTTGTCACTCACAGCCATCCAAGAGTTGGCACTTATGCAAACTATCGCCGTCCGCGCCACAACCCAGCCTAGCGGCCGCCGCGCACACTATACCAGAGACAGTTGCCTCGTGTACCACGTCGCGCGTTTCCGTGGTTACATACGGCACCGCTCACAAACTTCGCTTGCAAGATGAACTGCCTATCTCTTGCCGACCACGCCGTCTCAAGCCAGAACTCATGAAAGTGGCTCGCAAAAAAATATACGATCTCTTAACAACCGGCATCATCGAACCATCTGTCGGATGGTGGTCCTGTGGTCCTCGCCTATCCACTTCGTCACAAAAAGCGACGGCAATTGGCGTATCGTTGGCGACTATACTAAGTTGAATTTTCGTACTATCATAGACAAGTACCCGGTTCCTAACGTCGCGGATTTTAACCATGCTCTTGCAGGCGCCAAATATTTCTCGGTAGTGGACTGTAGGGGGGCCTATCATCAAATTCCGATGGCACCAAAGGATATTGAAAAGACAGCTGTTACAACACCTTTCGGCCTTTTCCAGTACCGGTTCATGCCCTTTGGCCTCCGCAACGCTGAACAAACTTGGCAGAGATTCATAAACAAGGTGTTGTTTCATTTGCATTTTTGTTTCGTTTACTTGCACGACATTCTAATTGCATGACATTCTAATTTGCAAAAGAACAAGGAACATTTGCAGATTGTTAAAGACACTTTTACCGCTGCCGGTGTTGAACTGAATAATAAGAAGCTCCATTTGCACCAGACTTCAGTAAGATTCTTAGGGTACATCGTGCCAGCTAAGGGTCTCATTCCCACCGAGGATAAAATCAGAACTGTTTTGGATTTGCCACGCCTTCACTCGTTTAAGGAGCTGTGCAGGTTCATTGGAACAGTTAACTATTATAGGAGGCACTTCCCTGCCGCAGCCGAGGTTCAGGCTTCCCTAACAGACGCCCTTGATGGCAAAAATACGACTGGTATCCGCCCCGTCCCCTGGACCCCTGCCATGGAACAAGCTTTTGACAAACTGAAGCATCTACTAGCAAACGCAGGGTCTGTTGCCCACCCGCATTCGGACACTACATTTTTTATTGCCGGGATGCCAGTGATACCGCAGTAGCTGCTGTCCTTAGCCAAACCGTCGGAAATACTACCTCTCCTTTGCAGTTCTTTTCTATAAAGCCCAACGGCGCTAAAAAAAAGTACTCAGCCTTTGATAGGGAGCTCTTGGCAGTTTACAAGGCTGTGAAATACTTTCGCGCCGAGGTTGAGGGTAGGGACTTCTACATTTTAACCGACCATAAACCTTTGCTTGCTGCTGTAAAGAACCCCTCGACTGACCCTCCACCTAGACGCTTCCGTCATTTGGACTTTATATTGCAATTTTCCTCTGACATACGATACATCAAGGGTGCAGATCATGTGGTTACAGATTTTTTGTCTCGTGTCGGCGCTCTCACAACTCTAATAGACCTCTCTCACTTGCCTCAGCTACAGTCCGCCGACACAGACACTATGGACCTTATTTCCGATCACAGCTCGTCACTCAAACCTGTGCGATCCACCTTTCCCAGTGTCATAGGCGAGGTTTGGTGTGACGAATCAACTGGTACACTGCGTCCCTTTATACCCAAACCTCTACAGAGACAAGTGTTCGACAAATTACACAACCTAACTCATCCAGGTGCGAGAGCCTCTACCAAACTTATTTCAGAGTGCTTCGTCTGGCGCGACATGCGTCAAGACTGCCAAGCCCGGGCCCGTGCCTGCATTCCGTGCCAACAAAATAAAGTTTCGCGGCACACATCGCCCCCACTAGGCAGCTTCACCGCTCTTCCCAGTCGCTTCCAGCACGTTCACATTGACTTGGTGGGTCCCCTCACCCCCTCCGAGGGTTACAGATACCTGCTATGTATTATAAACAGAACCTCTCGCTGGGTGGAAGCTGCCCCACTACCTAATATTACATCCGAATCGGTGGCACAATCCTTCATAGACACTTGGATTTCACGCTTTGGCTGCCCTGTTTACTTGACGACCGACCAAGGCCGTCAATTTGAGTCTGCCTTCCTTTCTGAACTATATAGGCTGTGCAGCCTCAAGAAAATTCATTCAACAGCATACGACCCCCAAAGCAACGGCCTCGTGGAACGCTGGCATAGGACGCTTAAGACGGCCCTACGTTGCCATGGCCTCCTTTGGGTGGAAGCCCTGCCATTCGTCTTACTCTGTTTGCGGACCACTTTCAAGGAAGACCTTAAAGGCTCAGTGGCTGAGTTCATCTACGGCCAGTCCCTTACACTGCCAGGCGAACTTGTTGCTCCTTCTCTAGTCGCCAAACTATCTGAACTGCCGTCCTCGGTACAACAGGTTAGGTTACACTGTAACAAGCTTCAACCCCCGCCCCCTTCCAGCCACACTCCGCCGCACAAATATGTTCCCAAGGCGCTTGACACTTGCGAATTTGTGTTCCTTAGCGACGACACTGTAAAAGCCCCATTACAGCCCCCTTACACCGGCCCGTACAAATGAACCAGTAACACAATGGACATCGTAATTAAGGGCTCAGTAAATACTGTGTCCCTCAACAGGGTTAAACCTACTCGCGTCGAGTTTTCCCCTACCTCACGCACAGTTGAAGAGACCGCGCTCTCTGGCCACCCTCGGCCTTCTTCCTCTGCTCATGATTCGCGTAAACTCACGCCTACACCAGCCCCGTCAACGGGCCCAGACTCATTCCGAGGTTTTCCGCCTTCCGGCTCCCATAGCACAGGCCCCAGCACCCAGGGCTCTAATATAGCAATTTTATCTTTGTGAAACAGCACACCGCGCCAAGATTTGACTCGTTCCATATCATTACGAAATATCGTATTCATTATCCATGGAACTAGTATTAATCTAATCTAATCTAATCTTCTAACCGGTGCAGCCCGCAGGTTCCTGCCACACCCACTCAGACCTCACCGTCTGACACTCACTCGTCTACTCGCAGCACACCGCCCTCACCGTGCTACGGTTTCCCCACCCCACCGGCTCAGAATACCTCTCCATTAGCAGGCACCACTTACGAGCTCTCTACCCACTTTCATCCTAACGACATTTGTGGTTTATCTGTCATCGTTAGTGGTGATACCGCATTAGGGCTGCTTGCATGTGACGATTCGTGTGACTCGTTAGGTGGTGTGTCCCAATGTGAAGTGAAGCATTTCAAAATCTCTCAAAGTGCTACGTCTGGAAACCTACGTGCTTACGTTAGGCCAAATGGGAAGGTGATCATTAGGTTCCCTGCCGACGACACCTTTCCACACCAGCGCTCCTGCACTGGCTGACGTCTGTGACTGCCGACGTCGCTTCAAGACTTCAGCATCAGCATTCCAGGATCTGCTCCAGGCTCTCCTCCAACACCCAACACGACCCGTGCCGTTAGACGTGGAGGAACTCACTATAACCCACTTAAGCTCTCGCCACCCCCCCGCCCCCCCTCCCCACGTTCGGATACGTACTTCATACTGCATTGAGGGGGGGGGGGGGGGCTATGTGGCGTCGATCCATGGATCAATAGGCCAGAAGGCCAGAACATCATATGTCTTCGAGTGGGTCTTTGTTTTGAATACTTCCGGGACCTCAGTTCCAGCCTAGTCTTCGACCTGTACGTTTGTTGTGTAATAAAAGTATTGCTGATTAGAGGAGAGAACCGTGGTCATTACCTTACCACCTTGATATCTGCTTCATATCTGAACAATTTACGAACAAGAGCCATAGCAGTAAGATTTTTGTGGAAATGGCTGTTGTAGGTGTAAAGATAAAAGGAGCTACAGGTAAGCAAAGCAAATTGGTAAAATCTCATGTACTTTTAACGTTTAATATAAAAGGCAAAACGTTTGAACATGGATGCTTTGTAATCCCTAGTCTGGAAGAAAATATAATCCTTGCTACAGATTGGATAGTGAAAGTTGAGGCCTTTTCTGGACTGAATGCTAAAGAATTGCTTATTTTGGAATCCAAAAGAAATACTTATGTGAAAAATAATTTCTGTATTTTACACTGTGTGAAAAATTGCAGCAATTTGTAACAATTTGCAAAACATTGTGAACCAAGGTGAGTACCAGGTGTTTGATGATGATATAAATTTTGATGAGACAGAAGATCAAGATTTTGAGTTAATAGATTCTAAAGTAAAGACTCTTAATGACCTACAAAAGAAAAAACTTAGGAGTTTGTTAATGGAATTTAGAAATGTGTTTATTGAAAAACAAGGGAGATTGAAAGGCTATCAGTGGATGCTTTATCTTAGAGATAATCAGCCATTATTTCTCAAGCCATATAATATACCATTTCCAAAAAGGAATGATATACATAAGGGAATTCAGAAAATGGAAACATGGGGTGTAATTAAGAGAAGTAGGAGTGCTTAAATAATCCTTTAGTGGTGGTAAGTAAGGGATATGGTGGAATGAGAACTGTTTTGAGCTCTAAACATCATAAATTTCTTATCAGAGAGAATGACCATCCTGAGAACATGGACAAGCTGTTACACAAATTTGATTATGTAAAATACTTGAGTAGTATGGACTTGACCTCTGGATTTCACCAGATCCCACATGAAATTTAATCTAGAAAGTATACAGCATTTTTGTATGGAGGTAAGTGTTTACAGTACTGTGTAGTGCCATTTGGGCTAAATGTATCTTTGGCTGAATTCATAAGACTTCTGGATGCGGTCTTAGGAAGTGAAGAGTGTTCAAAGTTAATTGATGACATTCTGGTCACTGAAAAGACTTGGGAACAACATTTGGATGTGTTAAGAGATGTGCTTTCAAAGACAAAATAAAAAGGTTAGACTTCGAAGATAGGTATGTATGGAAGAAGCTAAATTTGTAGGACATGTTACATGTGAGAAAGGAATAGCACCTAATAAAGAGAAACTTGATGCTATTGCTAATTTGACAACAAGCGCCTGCAATCTGGCATCTGAATCTGTGGCCCTCACCTCAGGATGCCTCTGGCATGTGTTGGAAGCCAGGACGACTGCCTGTGGTAGCGAGCCGTGGAGTGGCCAGCCACTGGCTGGCTACGAATCCCGAGTCGGCCTCAGATGATCAAACCAGCTAACCGCCGTGGACTGGAATGCTGGCGTCTCATCTGCTGCTGTATTAGCTAGTGATGTGACATACCCTGCCATCCAGGAGAGTTGTCACACTTGCAAGAACCTCGTAGAAACCCGCACCTCCTTATATGCGATTGTGCGCCTCCGTTTTGTCATATGCTCTGCTTCGCATCACGTACTCACAACACGATAGGTTGGCCAGAGGGTCCCTTCTGCCTCTGATTTGTAACACGCAAAACCTCTATGTATACTCTTTCAGCAATGTGACAGCTCTGTGGTCTTTATTCTACTTCACAACTGTTGAGATGCATAACTCACTACAATCCGACCTGCACCTGGCTGTAACTTGTGCTCAGAATATTACACAAAATTTAGTTTCCCTATCCTAAACAGTGGTTCCGCTGCATTTTGGGCTGGGCACTTGAATCATTTGAAACTAAAAAATTATGTGTACGAAAAAACTGGACTATGGACTTGGGAGTGCCAGTGGCTACAAGTCATTTGGTCACTGCAACAACCACGGTGCACCAGCTGCAATTATATCCCAGTTTTTTTTTTTTTTGCTATTGTTAGTGCAACCAATTCTCCTAGTTTGTAAAACACAAAATTAATCCGTTAAGGCAGTGACAGGCATCAGATACAGGGAGCAAAATAGTATTTACAATTTGTACAGATACAAGACAGCTGTTATAAGAGTCCTGGCCCATTAAAGGGAAGCAGTGGTTGGGAAGGGAGGGAGATAGGGTTTTAGCCTATCCCCAATGTTATTAAATATGTATACTGAGCAAGCGGTAAAGGTAACAAAAGAAAACTTTGAAGTAGGAATTAAAATCCATGGAAAAGAAATAAAAACTTTGAGGTTTTTCAATTACACTGTAATTCTGGCAGAGACAGCTAAGGTCCTTCAAGAGCAGTTGAATGGAATGGACAGTGTATTGAAAGGAGGATATAAGATGAGCATCAACAAAAGCAAAATGGGGATAATGGATTCAAATTAAATTAGCTGATGCCAAGGGAATTAGATCAGGAAATGAGACACTTAAAGTAGTTGATGCGTTTTGCTCTTTGGGGAGCCAAACAACATGATGTTCAAAGTAGAGAGGATATAAAATGTCAACTGGCAATGGCAAGGAATGCGTTTCTGAAGAAGAGAAATCTGTTAACATTGAGTATAGATTTAAGTGTCAGGAAGTCTTTTCTGAAGGTATTTGTATGGGATGTAGCCATGTATGGAAGTGAAACGTGGACAATAAATAGTTTAGACAAGAAGAGAACAGAAGCTTTTGAAATGTTGTGCTACAGAAGAATGCTGAAGGTCAGATGGGTGGATCAGTAACTAATAAAGAGGTACTGAACACAACTGGGGAGAAAAGGAATTTGTGGCACAATTTGACTAGAAGAAGGGATCAGTTGGGAGGACACGTGCTGAGGCATCAAGAGTTCACCAATATAGTACTGGATAGAAGTGTGGAGGGTAAAAATTGTAGAGAGAGACCAAGGGTAGAATACACTAAGCAGATACAGAAGGATGTAGGTTACAGTAGTTAGTTGGAGATGAAGTACCTTGCACAGGATAGGGTAGCATGGAGAGCTGCATCAAACCAGTCTCTGGACCGAAGACCACAACAACAACAACAACAACAACAACAACAAGTAAGATTTTATATGAAGTGTAAACTTGCTTTTGAAATCTCAGCCACACCAGCGAGAAGCATGCAGCTGGCCACCTGTGTCTCACACTGAGTGGCGCTGAGTCGGCAGGGACGCAGACCGCTGAGTCACCTGCCGGCATCCTGATGACGCTGCAGCTATGCTGCTGTACATGGCTGAAATATAGTGTGTGCACAGGTTGCTGAGGCAGGCATTCTGCAACAAGCCATTTCACAGACAGCGAAGTGGTGTCCTCAGCATTGCAGGACCCAGTGACACAGACTGAGGGGAACAAAGCACTATTGTTGGAAAGCTAGGACAAGTCTCAATAGGGTGCCTTCTACCTCTTCCCGCTACATTTGGTCATCCTGATACATTCAGTGGGAAAAGTTGTGACTACATTTGCTGTCAGAGTAGCGGACGTCATTTGTCCAGTACAACGTTCGAGCCCACAAGATGTGGTGAGTTTTGAGCAGTTTTCTTTTGAGTATCGGATGTTTTCTTGCCTTTTTGCGTTTTTGAGTATGGCTCATGGCTGGCCCATTAAGTTGTTTTGTGAAGACATAATTATTTTATGTTTTTTGTCAGAATGAGTGTTAGTGTATTTGTGCAGTACGATTTATTATTTTTCTTTTCTTGCGGCATTTAATTACTTTTGTATTAGTTTGAGTATGGTGTTAGTGAGTATGATGATAGTGAGCTGTAGGGAGTCTGGTTATTCTTGTACTTTCATATTTTGTTTCAGGACTAACTGGGAACGAAAGCAACACAATGGCAGAGTCAAGAACACAAGATGTGTTGGAACCAGAAGCGCTGTGGATTTTGTTGGAAGAAGTAGGACAATTGATAGCAGACAATACACAGTTGAGAAATGAATTAACAAGGTGAACGGGAAACCGCGTCTGACCAGTCCTTGTTGTGTAAGGTGCAGGAGATTGATCCGGCTGCCGCGAGTTTGATTATTCCATTGCGTGGCAAGGCATCTGGGGATGTGCGTTCATTTGTGGAGGACTTGGAGACTTTAGTGGTGATGAATGGTTGGTCTGATGAGCAGTTGTTACATGTAGCCAAGATTAAATTAACAGGTGAAGCAAAATAATATGTAAGGTGTTATGCGGCCTTAAGGAAGGCAGGGCAGTTAAAGCAGTTAAATGAAGGGCTTTTACAAACTTACAAGAAACAGAATAGCGCTCAGTACTTTAAAGAGAGGTTAAGTTCAATGACAAAGAGACAGGGGGAGATGATGGAGAAATTTTGCGGGCAGGATAAGGGTTGCTAATGAGTATAATTACGAGGGGTTGGGTCAGAGCTTCACAAATTGAGCAAATCAGTAATGCATTGGTGCACCTCTGGTCTTTACACAAACAGTTATTCAGCTGGTATTGATTGACAGAGTTCTTGGTTGTCCTCCTGAGTGAACTCCCGTTTAATTTCAGTGCTACAGATATGTATGCAGAGGTGGAATGTTCAGTGGTAGGATCCATAGGAACTAAAAGATTAAGATTTTGTTGGACACAGGGGCACAAGTGTCAGTGGCTACTAGGAATATAATGGGATGAAGGAAGTTAGACCCACAACATTATAGGTTGCATGGAGCGGGGGATAGGCAGATCATGCCTTTGGGGTCAGTGACATGCATGCATGGAGATAGTACCATGGGTAAGCAAGGGCTACGACATGATCCTAGGAGCAGATTTCTTGCATCAACATCATGCTAAAATTGACCTTGGACAACGAACTGTGGAACTTGGTGGAATGTTATTTCAGCTAGGGGAAACTGTTGTCAATGCAGAGCTGTTGTGAGGGGCGTTCAACATAATGAACAAACCAATTGAACCGTGTACATTAGCATTAAGGCTTAATTTGCATGAGAGTGTGTCTAGTGGCACTGAGAATTCACTTTGGGTAAGTGTGGAGTCAAATCTACCTGTGGGTACAGTATGTGTTACTGAACCATTGGAGGATAATGAAGTTTTGGGTCCATTGGGCTGTTTTGTGAAATGTAGTGTTGTAGGCATGTAGGAGGGGAACGACGGGTGAGTAGTTCCTGTGAAGATGGATAATTTCAGCGCTGTAGACGCGAATTTGAGGAAAGGAGTTTTGGTAGCAAATTTTGAGGTGCCAGACGATGAAGACTGGTGTTTGAGAAGTAGGCGAAGTGATCAACCACTAACTGCTGACAGAACTGCACTGCATGGCAAAATTAAGCATTTGAAAGGAGGAGAAAGAGAGCATATGGAAGAATTATTGAGGGAATTTAAAGATTTGTTTTTTTCCACAAGGGCCGTTACCAGCAACACCATTATTTCAACATAGGATACTAACAGGGAATGAAGCACCTATTTACCATAAACCATACAGAATACCGAGGAATTTGTAGCCAATTGTCAGGGATTTCATTGATCAGCAGCTTGTGGACAGTGTTATAGAGCATAGTAATAGTTGCTGGGGAGTGGGCTTTGTCATTGTGTCTAAAAATCTATGGATGGAACTAAGAAATAGAGGTTCTGTTGTGACAACTGATACCTCAAGAATATGACAGTAATGGATGCATACCCCATTCCAAATGTATTGAAGACTTTGGATCACTTAGGACAGTGCCAGTAGTTTTCCATGACGGATTTGACAGGTGGTTATCATCAGTTAGAGGTGGCTCCTGAGGATCTTCCTAAAACTGTTTTCTCTACTCCTGGAGGCCATTACCAGCACATTAGAATGCCTTTCGGTTTGAAAAATGGCCTGGAAATGTTTCAGAGGTTGCTAGACAGTGTCTTGAGGGGTTCAAATCCACAGCAGTGTCTGGTCTATTTGAATGACATAGTGCTTTCAAGTAGTATGGAGCAACATAGACAGCAGTTAAGGGAAGTCATTATGAGGTTAAGAGCAGCTCGTTTGACGATGAGCGTGGAGAAGTGTCATTTTGCATTAGAAGAAGTAAAATATTTGGGTCATATTATCAGTAAGGATGGAGTGTGAACAGATATGAGATTGGTACAGGCTGAAAGCGATTTTCGGGAACTGAAAACAGTTCAGGAAGTGCAGTCATTCATCGGAATTTACAATTTCTATCGAAATTTCGTGAACGGTTTTGCAGATTTAGCACAACTGTTGATATGATTGTTACAGAGGGATGTGAAATCTGAGTGGACAGAAGAGTCTTAGAAAGTTTTTGACAAACTGAAAGAAGTGTTAACATCAAGTCTGGTTCTTGTGTTTACAGATTTTGAAAAGGAGTTTATACTAGCATGCGATGCATCGAATCAAGCATTAGGGAGTGTTCTTAGTCAGGAAATTGATGGGAAAGAACAACGTGTAGCCTATGCGTCTAAGCAGTTGAATGCAACAGAGAGGATTTACTCAA
The DNA here is from genome assembly GCF_021461385.2 of Schistocerca piceifrons. Classification (NCBI taxonomy): domain Eukaryota; kingdom Metazoa; phylum Arthropoda; class Insecta; order Orthoptera; family Acrididae; genus Schistocerca; species Schistocerca piceifrons. Next base: position 121,667,145 of record NC_060144.1, read on the forward strand.
CAACTGAGAGGGAGATGCCTAGCGTAATCTATGGAATCATGTACTTTAAATGTTATTTATATGGGAGAAGGTTTCGGGAGGACACGTGCTGAGGCTTCAAGAGATCACCAATATAGTACTGGATAGAAGTGTGGAGGGTAAAAATTGTAGAGAGAGACCAAGGGTTGAATACACTAAGCAGATACAGAAGGATGTAGGTTACAGTAGTTAGTTGGAGATGAAGTACCTTGCACAGGATAGGGTAGCATGGAGAGCTGCATCAAACCAGTCTCTGGACCGAAGACCACAACAACAACAACAACAACAAGTCAGATTTTATATGAAGTGTAAACTTGCTTTAGAAATCTCAGCCACACCAGCGAGAAGCATGCAGCTGGCCACCTGTGTCTCACACTGAGTGGTGCTGAGTCGGCAGGGACGCAGACCGCTGAGTCACCTGCCAGCATGATCTGTCACTACAGATCATGCTGCATTGAAGTGGTTGTTGGGGTTGAAGGATCAGTCCACTAGACTCACTAGATGGGCTGTGAGGCGTAGTGAATTCAACTACGAGATGATGTACAATTCTGGGAAGAAACACGGTAATGCAGATGCACTAAGTAGGAAGGTGGTAAAAGTAGAAGTCATAGGTTATGACCTAGCAGTATGGCAAGAATTACAGGTCGTGGACAATGATTGTATCAGACACAGCCACAATTTAATATGTACGATGGTCTTCTGTGTAGGTAAATGAAGTTAGGGCCAAGGGTAGTAGTGCCAGTGAAGTTGAGGGATGAGGTTTTAAAGGAAGCACATGATCACGTGTTATCTGGTGGTGGAGTGTGTAGAGCGACAAATAGGAGAGTAGCGGAGAGGTATTGGTGGAGAGGTAGGAAAGTAGATGTGGATCAGTATGTCAAGAATTGTATACCATGAGCACAGAGAGCAGATTTGAGCTGGAAACAGATACAGCTACAATGTGAGCCGGAAGCAACATGTCCATTCTCTATGCTAGGGATCAATGTCTTAGGACCTTCCATGCGAACACCATTAGGGAACAGATTTATTCTGACAGTAAAAGAGCATTTTTCGAGGTATGTAGAGATGATGGCTATGCCAAATCAACAGGCAGCAAAGGTCGGGCAAGCATTAGTAAACAACTGGATTTTGAACTCCCTCAGCATCACCCGACTTAATTCGACTACATTCCATTATCCTCATTTTGTTTTTGTTGATGTTCATCTTATATCCTCCTTTCAAGACACTGTCCATTCTGTTCAACTGCTCTTCCAAGTCCTTTGACGTCTCTGACAGAATTAGAATTCTCCGTGGATTTTAATACCTACTCCAAATTTTTCTTTTGTTTCCTTTACTGCTTCCTCAGTATACAGATTGAATAACATTGGGGATAGACTACAACCCTGTCTCATTCCCTTCGCAACCACTGCTTCCCTTTCATGCCCGTCGACTCTTATAACTGCCACCTGGTTTCTGTGCAAATTGTAAATAGTCTTTCGCTCCCTGTATTTTACCCCTGCCAACTTTAGATATTGAAAAAGGGTATTCCAGTCAACATTGTCAAAAGATTTCTCTAAGTCTACAAATGCAAGAAACGTATGTTTGCCTTTTCTTAATCAGCAATAGGGTCAATATTGCCTCACGTGTTCCAATATTTCTATAGAATCCAAACTGATCTTCCCTGAGGTCGGCTTCTACCAGATTTTCCATTCGTCTCCAAAGAATTCGTATTAGTATTTTGCAGCCATGATTTATTAAAGTGATAGTTCAGTAATTTTTACATCTGTCAACAACTGATTTCTTTGGGATTGAAATTATTATATTCTTCTTGAAGTCTGAGGGTATTTCATCTGTCTCATACATTTTGCTTACCAGATGGTAGAGTTTTGTCAGGACTGGCTCTCCAAAGGCTGGAAGTAGTTCTAATGGATTGTTGTCTACTCCTGGGGCCTTGTTTCTACTTAGGTCTTTCAGGCCTCTGTCGAATTCTTCACGCAGTATCATATCTCTCACTTCATCTTCATCTACATCCTCTTCCATTTCCATAATATTGCCCTCAAGTACATCGCCCTTGTATAGACCCTCTATATACTCCTTCCACCTTTCTGCTTTCCCTTCTTTCCTTACAACTAGGTTTCCATCTGAGCTCTTGATATTCATACAAATGGTTCTCTTTTCTCCACAGGTCTCTTTAATTTTCCTGTAGGCAGTATCTATCTTACTCCTAGTGAGATAAGCCACTACATCCTTACATTTGTCCTCTAGCCATCCCTGCTTAGCCATTTTGCACTTACTGTCGATCTCATTTTTGAGACGTTTGTATTCCTTTTTGCCTGCTTCATTTACAGCATTTTTATAGTTCCTCCACTGCTCCCATTCACGGAGAAATTCAATATTTCTTCTGTTACCCAAGGATTTCTACTAGCCCTCGCCTTTTTACCTACTTCATCCCCTGCTGGCTTCACTACTTCATCCCTCAAAGCTACCCATTCATCTTCTACTGTATTTCTTTCCCCCCATTGTTGTCAATTGTTCCCTTATGCTCTCCCTGAAACTCTGTACAACCACTGGTTTAGTCAGTTTATTCAGGTCTCATCTCCTTAAATTCCCACCTCTTTTGCAGTTTCTTCAGCGTTAATCTACAGTTCATAACCAACAGATTGTGGTCAGAGTCCACATCTGCCCCTGGAAATGTCTTACAATTTAAAATCTGTTTCCTAAATCTCTGTCTTACCATTATATAATCTATCTGAAACTTTTAATATCTACAGGGTTCTTCCATGTATACAACCTTCTTTCATGATTCTTGAACCAGGTGTTAGCTATGATTGGGTTATGCCCTGTGCAAAATTCTACCAGGCAGCTTCCTCTTTCATTTCTTACCCCAAAAACCATATTCACCTACTACATTTCCTTATCTTCCTTTCCCTATTATCGAATTCCAGTCATCCATGACTATTAAATTTTCTTCTCCCTTGACCATCTGAATAATTTCTTTTATCTCATCATACGTTCCTTGTGCATCTTGCACAGCCTTTACATACATTTGTAAGGACAGCGATTTGTGAAATAACAACAAAGACATATGGTAACGAATAACAATTTTTTATTCAGACATGATAATACAGCTTTACATCCACAAGTGTTGTTGTTTTTACAATACATGAAGTAATATTGCTTTTAATTCACAGTCCTTGTTACTGGTGGAATTCCACCCATAATTTATGCTTTGAACTTGGTTGCTCTACACATTTTCCACCTCAAGGAGCTGAAATAATTTAATGAAGTGAAATGCCCTTAAAGTGCTGATCCCAAACTTCTGCCCTAAATTGAATGGGATGGAGCTCAAGCTCAAAACTAGTATGAGTTGGATAGCTAGCGGTATGTGGAATTTAAAAACTAATCTATTTATACATGCACTCATACAATCACACACGCACATGAACTGCAAAAGCGAGAAATACTTTTCTCCAGCACATACGGCTTCTATATTCGTGCCTAGATATTATGCTACTAATTTAGAAAAAAAATGTATACATAGGTTTACATATTTACGTGGACATCCCCACTCAAACACGTTCACAATCATACACATGCAGGCAACCCATACATCACACATACAATATTTCAACTATGATAAAAGAGCCATTCTATTAGGTGCAAGCTCTCACGTAGCCAGTCACTCACTCTGTCTCATTCACACTGTCGAAGTCCCCCATCCCCTCTTGTGATCCAAGTAAATAGTGTGGGTATGGGATGGTTTCAATCCTGTTATCACAAATGGCTCTTTGATCGACATGAGTTGACAATCTGACTTTAGATTGCGGCACATTGTACACCTCGTGACCTCACAATTGAATACTTGTTTGCTGTACCAAATGCAGAGGTTGTGGCGGAGCACCATGAATGCCTCTGTACAGGCACTGCAAGTAGTCTTCGAACATGAAGACATGTTATACCGCATGTCACACACCCTTAGCCCGCCTCTGGGTGGCTCCATCTGTTATAAGATTTGGATATATTTTGGATCTTAGACCTACAAACTCCACAATCTGCAGTGCATCTGCATCATGTTTCATTAAACCGATAACCTTATTATTCTGAGGAACAATACTGTATGAGTTATCGGCTGCATATCCTGATGTGTTGAATTCATTGCTGTGACACCTAATTACCTCATATCGATTGCAATTCTTTACCCAATGGATGAAGCTGTCTGTATCTATATAAAGTAACTTTGGTTCCACAAAACGCGTTTTAGCAAACTCATAGCGGAAGCAGTACATGTGGAGTTTGGAGATCTCCAGTGTACACATATCCCAACAGATTGGTTTCGTAAATTCTACTGAAACCTCCAACATCTTCACAACAACAAAGTTCTCATTGAAAATAGTGACCCGCTTAAAATTTGCGATGCACTTTCTTACGTTCCACGGCCCATTCCATTCAGTCCTAATCAAAATATCGAGTTCATTTCTTACATTCTGCATGGTTTTACGAAAATCAGTCACCAGACAGAATATTTTTCCACCTTATCCCTCGAATTTGTTTTTGGGCACCCACTGAAACCCACCAACTGGCATTGGCTGCATCATGGTGTGCCTGTATAAGTTATTCACATCCAAATATTGCATTGGGGGATGCGTTGGACCCCACACCAATACATGGATTATTTGCCTTGGCGTACCTGTGGACACACTAGCAAAGTCCTCCACGGCTCCCATTCATGGAGAAGAGAAGCATATCAGCATCAGTCAAAAGTTCGATGTTGCGCCACATTTTCCTGAGCATTGCGTCCCAGGACAATCCGCTGCCGTGTAATAAAAGGCAGGGTCCAGAGAGCACATCGCCATGCATATGCTCTGGAACTTTTTAAAACCATCCGCAAAGAAGAGCACGTTAATGTCCATGTATGGTCTTGCGTATTCAGCAAAATTTGGAATGTTGAATTCCCACCAGACATTCACAGCATGCTCATAATCTGCACTAGTTATGGTATCACCTGTGAGACTATTGGTATATGCATATATGTCAGGTAGCCTGGTTTCGTTGAATCTCGGTGTGCTATCCAGGTACTCATAAGGGAAAACTCCTTTCCAAGTCAAAAGCTCAAACTTTTCCTTATTTGGTTATGCAGATCGGATAACATGCATATCCTCCTGAGGTAGAGTTTCAACAAGTCTCTGGAGTGGCGCCTGCATAAAAGTGTAGGGTGTCAAGGAAGTGGAGCACAATTTTTGGCATCATTCGTTTGAAGAATGAAATATATTTCTCAACGTTCTCAGGCAGGACAATGACCCGATTTTTCTCCAAACCGAAATTAACCAATTGCTCAACTGGAAAATGAGCGTCATACCCACTTAAATTATGGAAGAAACGGGTACATGTCATGGTAACTGATACCTAAAATTGCGTGCACCACTGAACTCTCCCATAAGATGATAACGATCTCTGTGGGAAGTTCCAGCTTTTCTATGTAACAGGAGCCACAAATATGACAGTTAACTGCATCATTGTATAACTTTTTATCCTCCTCAGATTCAGTCATGGGGATGCTGGTGCTGTAAAGCCTATCAACACCCCATGAGAGTTTCTGAAGCTCAGTGGGCAACCAAACCACAGGATTATCCCCAACATAAGATTCATAGAGGTTAAGACTTGAATCATATGAACATGCAAGCTGGTATGCCGCCACATTAGGTAAATGTTTTGCATAAAGGTGGTATGTGAAGTTGCGGGGTTCCCTCCACAGCAGGTGACAGGGGCAAGGAGACATTCGAAGTCTGCATATTCAACAAATGGACACCGTTCCTGGTGGTCAGCATTCTTGAATTTAATGAACTTGTTTTCTTCTTTATGCATAGCAACATGTACCAGTTCCTTGGAGTCAGAGTCCTCCAGGTGCCTTTTTAAATTCTTTTCTTCTGAAAAGGTACGTAGACACCTCAAGCAAATGTGTTTCTTATCTTTATGTATTGACAATTGGCTGCAAAGGAGGCGGGACTATCTTTTATCCGTACATAATGTTGATTCTCACCTTCAGAGAGGAGCAGCACGTTTACATAAAAGATCACGCTCACCTGCATACTCCGAAGAATGGAGTGGTCCAACTATTGTACGTGTGTCCTGCTCTTCTGGCTTGCTTTCCTGCTTCTTCTTCATGACATAAACATTAACCAATATTCCAGGATTTTGTGCCTGAAATTTTGGTACGTCTTGAATCTTTACAGGGAACTCGATACCGTCCTTATAAAATCCACGTATGTTGAGACCTATTCCATATCGAGATGTGCGCTCTGCATACTGTTTTAATTTTTCTTTCACAAGCCAGGAATGATCATGTAAAACAAGCGTTATTTTTTTCATCTTGGACATTATTGCAAGCCCTCTTCTTCTTAATATCCTCAGAAGTTGGATATAATTGGACTCTCATTAAACGGATCATAGACATGAATATGGGTGCCGAAGTGTGGTATTTGGCTGAGTGCTTTAGCTGACCCTCTTTCTTCCATTTCGGGAAACTGGGCCAGTATTGCACCCAAGGTAGATTCACGACACCGCTCGGCGATTGATGTACTCCGAGATCTAATGCCATTATCACCTCACATGTAGTGCAATGTTTTCTCCTCAGCGGCACCCTGCTCTTCGGGTGGGTGATTCAACTCGCAGCAGAGCACTGCATTAAATTTAATGGCATTAAGTCTCAGAACGTCTATGGCTTTCACGAGCTCTGTATTCAGCACCGGGAGGCATGCTTCTAGAAACCTGATGGGTCGCGATACCCTGCAGCCAGATTTTCAATTCTAGTAAATGAGATATGCCCCACTATGGCCCTAGCAACCGCCGAGTATTCTAGAGGGGTCGCGACGCCGCTAATCTGATGTCCTTCACTATCAGGATGGGATAGAGCACTACTGTTAGCTACAGGTTCATTGTCATTAATACCACAGCTAGGTGAGGACTGCGTCCACCAGAGGATGAGGGTACTGGGGAGAAGGCACCATTGGGGGGGGGGGGTAATTACCGAGGCACACATACGTTTCGTTGCCAGAGCGTGAGTAGGAGGAGGCGGTGCCAGTGACCTCTTGTGGGAGCATCCAGGCCTCAGCGGGGGCACTCATTGGTGCTGCTGCATATTGGAATGTGTGTGCGGAATCTTATGGGACTTAACTGCTGAAGTCATCAGTCCCTAAGCTTACACACACTACTTAACCTAAATTATCCTAGGGACAAACACACACACCCATGCCCGAGGGAGGGCTCGAACCTCTGCCGGGATCAGCCTCACAGTCTATGACTGTAGCGCCTCAGGCCGCTCGGCTAATCCCGCACGGGTGCTTATTGGATCCTACACCATCCCCAGCCTGCGGGGTGGGAGATCGTTGATCTGACTGAACCACCCACAGACGCCATACGGTATGCGGTGCTTTGGGGGCAGGCACTGGGGCAGCCATTGCCGCCTCTCACATAGAAACGAGCGATGCCTTGCACGGCAGTGCACGCCACTTGGGTGGGTGTTTGATGACCCCCCCCCCTCCCCCACAACCACCGCTCTTAGTGCACATGCCACAGCAAGCTATTGTCATGGTGGTGTCGGTGTCACCTCTGAAACATACGAATAAAGGAAAAAAAAATTAAGCACAATGCTGAAGATTTTTTAATATATACTGTAAACAAACAATGAAAATTAAGTACATCACTGTTCCTAAATATTAATTATGTGCTTTAACGATGACAGTCGCATTATAATTACCTTTTACACATTGGGCCCCAGGATTGAGCAGTTCAGTCGATCCTTCTGGTAGTTCTCTCACCCAGTCAAATACCTCAATCTCCTATTCCACAACGGAGAGATCGCACTGCCTTTCAGCAACCACCATCTCATGCTCCCCCTCAAGAATTTCATCCTTGCCGCAATTATTGTTGTTGTGGAGCCATCGATCCATCTCACAGAATTAATCTAGAACAAGATATTCGTTAATAGGAACAAAAAAAAATTGTACTGAATTTGACTACAGCGAGATATTGAGTAAACATAACTACGAAAAAATTAAATAAATAAATAAAAAGTTCGTATCAGTTGGAAGTGATGACTCTCTGTCATCATTCTCGATGCACACCCCTACAAGAATCTCATTTTCCTGTTGATCTGTAGCAACATCTACAACAATGAGTAATATTTACTTCACACAACTGTATGCTATGAAAAGAAGTCTAATGGCAATATATTACAACTGCACTTACTTTCTTGCTACATTTCAGACTCCAGCAGCAGCTCAATGTCCATCAGCTGCAGCTCTAATGCTGCAACAGCTAGATTAAAAGTTTTATAAACACATGTTACGATCTGAATATATCAAGAGCTGCCTTATGAACATGTAAACTATCACACAGAATTTGGACACGTACTTACGTGATGGTAGCACAAGCTCTTCCACTTGATGCGGACTTCCAGCTTCGATCTGCTGCTGCTCTAATGATAGAACAACGGTAGAAATGTTATAAGCACTTGTTACGATTTGAACACTTTAAGAGATGCTTTCTGAACATATAAACTATCACACAAAGAATTCTGAGATGTACTTATATGATGGTAGCACAACCTCTTCCTCTTGCAGGAGACTTTCAGCTTCCAACTGGCGTTCTAGTTCCATCAATATTTCGAGAATGAATGCTGTAATTGTAAGAAGAAGAATCTTTATAACCACTTGTTACGAAAATCTGTCACAATCTCGAAAAATTTGAGTACGTTGCTACGAAATTTTATAGCTGTCCCAGTTTGAAATCATATTTTTTTATAAACACTTACATGGCAATAGACCAGAGTTTGGCCGTTTCTCACCACCACCGCCTCTGGCATCACTACTGGCAGACCGTTTCATGTTACAGGAATCACACTGACACAGCTAGGCACTGTCAAAGGCTGATGATGATTGTGCTGGGGTTCGACTTTATATAGCTTCAGACCAGCCTCTGTTTGGCAGAGGACCAATAGGAACTCACAGTGCCATACCACCAAGTCATATCTTGCCTTCTTTTTCCTTCAAGCGGGCTTGGTGCAGCTGTTTGAGGAAAATATCGCATCTGTTGGGGGAGGAAAAAAAGGTCTGTGACGAACATCCTCTGTCTGCTGGCAAGTGACTGGAGTATTGGACACAGCTGCTAGCTTTAGAAAAACACCTTCTGTTCATAAGGAAACAGATAGCTTGATATTTATGACATCCCCTGCATCCTTCAAAATACACTCCTGGAAATGGAAAACAGAACACATTGACACCGGTGTGTCAGACCCACCATACTTGCTCCGGACACTGCGAGAGGGCTGAACAAGCAATGATCACACGCACGGCACAGCGTACACACCAGGAACCGCGGTGTTGGCCGTCGAATGGCGCTAGCTGCGCAGCATTTGTGCACCGCCGCCGTCAGTGTCAGCCAGTTTGCCGTGGCATACGGAGCTCCATCGCAGTCTTTAACACTGGTAGCATACCGCGACAGCGTGGACGTGAACCGTATGTGCAGTTGACGGACTTTGAGCGAGGGCGTATAGTGGGCGTGCGGGAGGCCGGCTGGACGTACCGCCGAATTGCTCAACACGTGGGGCGTGAGGTCTCCACAGTACATCGATGTTGTCGCCAGTGGTCGGCGGAAGGTGCACGTGCCCGTCGACCAGGGACCGGACCGCAGCGACGCACGGATGCACGCCAAGACCGTAGGATCCTACGCAGTGCCGTAGGGGACCGCACCGCCACTTCCCAGCAAATTAGGGACACTGTTGCTCCTGGGGTATCGGCGAGGACCATTCGCAACCGTCTCCATGAAGCTGGGCTACGGTCCCGCACACCGTTAGGCCGTCTTCCGCTCACGCCCCAACATCGTGCAGCCCGCCTCCAGTGGTGTCGCGACAGGCGTGAATGGAGGGACGAATGGAGACGTGTCGTCTTCAGCGATGAGAGTCGCTTCCGCCTTGGTGCCAATGATGGTCGTATGCGTGTTTGGCGCCGTGCAGGTGAGCGCCACAATCAGGACTGCATACGACCGAGGCACACAGAGCCAACACCCGGCATCATGGTGTGGGGAGCGATCTCCTACACTGGCCGTACACCACTGGTGATCGTCGAGGGGACACTGAATAGTGCACGGTACATCCAAACCGTCATCGAACCCATCGTTCTACCATTCCTAGACCGGCAAGGGAACTTGCTGTTCCAACGGGACAATGCACGTCCGCATGTGTCCCGTGCCACCCAACGTGCTCTAGAAGGTCTAAGTCAACTACCCTGGCCAGCAAGATCTCCGGATCTGTCCCCCATTGAGCATGTTTGGGACTGGATGAAGCGTCGTCTCACGCGGTCTGCACGTCCAGCACGAACGCTGGTCCAACTGAGGCGCCAGGTGGAAATGGCATGGCAAGCCGTTCCACAGGACTACATCCAGCAACTCTACGATCGTCTCCATGGGAGAATAGCAGCCTGCATTGCTGCGAAAGGTGGATATACACTGTACTAGTGCCGACATTGTGCATGCTCTGTTGCCTGTGTCTATGTGCCTGTGGTTCTGTCAGTGTAATCATGTGATGTATCTGACCCCAGGAATGTGTCAATAAAGTTTCCCCTACCTGGGACAATGAATTCAAGGTGTTCTTATTTCAATTTCCAGGAGTGTACATGTGGTTGCCAGTCAGAGCATAGTTGTGATGTAAGGACACTAACCTCGCTTTCTTTCTTTCTTTTCTTCAAGAGAGCGTGGTGCAGCTGTCTGAGAAAAATATCATATCGGTGGGGGGAGGAAAAAAAGACTGAGACAAACATCATTTGTTTGCTGGCAAATGGCTGGAATATTGTACATATCTGCTATCTTTAGAAAGACATTATTCATTCTGAGACAGATTGATAGTGTGGCAGGTCCAATGCCAGCTGCATCTCTGGAACTATATGTTGCTGTTTTCCTTAGGACAGAGCTGTGGGGAAGATGCTGACCTTCGAAAACAATTCTATTGCTCGTGGTAATGACCAACAAAGTATGACTTGAGAGCAGAATTGTACATTATAATCTTCTGCCGATTTCCAGCTGTTGGTTGCCACCTCCGTCTGTGGAGTGCAAGTCTAAGGCTAGGGAACTATTAGGAAGCTGACAAGTGGTCATCAATAGACCGCCGGACACGTAGCCAAGCGGCACATGTGTCGCGGTTGTGTCATGAAGCCACCTGGGACTTACTAGTACATGTGGTGCGACACCTTTCATTTCAAAAGGCACACAGGGGGAGTGGGATAGGCGGGTCCGGCAGTGTCGTGCGAGGCGGCCTCTTGAAAGCAGTCCAGCTGCGGAGGGTCCGAGCCGGCAAGGTTAGGCGACTGCTGCTAACTGATGCGCGGTGGAGGCGTGGGGAACTTGCAGTGCAGAAGCTACAGTGGCGAAGTCCCTATGCGAGACAACGGCGGTAATGCGCGAGCCCCACAGCGCACCACGGAGCGTCTTAATGACTTTGCGACCACACTATACAAAGCGGTGAAGTGATTGGAAGTTAAACAAGAATATCCATGTCCTACGACATGCAAATTACGTCTTTCTCAGACTATAATTCTCTGAGTTGTTTTTTTCCGATTTGTACCACCTATTCTCGTTTTTATAAACAATTTAAAATAACAGCTTCTGTTAACATTACCGTCCTCTGAACAGACAATTGATTCGTACAGTGAAAATTCGGAATTTCCGCCAAAATTCGAAATTCGGGCCAAAATTCGAAATTCCCGCCAATAGGGTAGGTTGGGGGAAAGGGGAGCAGAGGGCTGGGGCCCATGTGCAGGCTGAGAAAAACGCATGACGTCATCTCGGGTTGGGGGTGGGCGAGTTCAGAGGTGGGGATGGGCGTGGTCCTTGTGATATTCGCTATTTTTGGCTTCATTAAAACAGAAAATAGTCAATACTTTCAGCCAGAAGGCAAATACCTGTTTATAAAGAATGATTAATGTATAATAAGGCGTCGCATAGCGACGGGGGAATATCCAAAATAATGTAATTCGTTGTCTTTGGGCGGCAATATAATCAGAAGAATACGGATCGATATGCGATCCTTCACTATGTTCTTCGCTGGAGAACAAATGAAGCATAAGGTACGATATATGTTTTAGTTATAATAAATATCTGTTCTCGAAATATTGAATCATTTAGCAGTGCTCATTCCTATTATCTCCTCAGTATTATTTTCATTTTAATTATGCATTTTGGTAAAATTAAAGACACCAAGATCAGCAGTCCAATGTGCGCGTTACATTGACAAAAATAAAACTGTTTTATCGTTTTCGTGCATCAGCTTTAGTATTGAATTTCCCTTTTGTGTGATGTCACAGTTGTTCTTGCGCCCTTAAGAACTTTCTGGTCCCTTAGGAAATTGTTTTGTCATAACAATAACTTCACGACCGAGTATGATCGTATCTACGGTCATGAAGTAATTAGAAAGATGATAATGCAATTTCTTAATCAATAGCACGCTAGCTGTGAGTGCATCAAGCCACGCGAAACTGCAAGTAAATATTCACATTTCATAATGCAATATTTTATGACAATGGTTAATCAGTGATTCTTACGCCAATTGTGATTGATAAAACAGTAAGTGAAATCTCAAATTCCAACTTTTCCATTGAGTAACAACATCACTTTTATTTTGTTACATCACATCGGGGGTGGGGGGAAGTTAATTAATCAATTTGATTAATTTGCATGTCAATTTTATATCAAAAGTGTCCTGATGCCCCATCTCCATACTACCTCCATCAAACCTATATTCAGGACAACGGAAATTAAAATGCACTGTGGTGGTTCTCCTACACCCAGACAGCCAATTTGACATCCTGTCGCCCTTTTTTTTTTTTTTTAAAAGAAAGTAAACCCTCGCAGTTAATATTGGGTAGGAGTATTTGAGACCAGGAGAAGAAGAATGGTTCAGGAAATTGGCACTCTTTATTGTCTGTTAGCTAATAACTTTCTCTTTTGTGTGAGATGAAATTAAATATCGTACTCATAAATGCAGTAAAGACAAGAGACAAGCAAGGTAGGATACGTATCTTCAATTCTTAGGTCCCAGAATTTTTTTCTCTCTAATCTTGCTACAGGTTTACATGGCGTGCTTTCCTTTCTGCGAAAGAATCTATTACTTCCTCAAAGTTCGTCAAACGTTTTGCTACATGAAAAATTAAAATGTCGTTGTCTAATGCCAAACAAGCTGTTAACACTAATAGTACCGAAGAGTGGTGTGGTTTCCCGATTTAATTACGTCTATTTTGTCACTGTCTGCTAGATAAAATAAGCCTTTCTAATATTGCAACAATTGTAACACACCCCGAGTAAGCGAGACTGTTTTGGCACGAAGTAGCAGTATCAAATGCATATTACGCCTATTACGAGCAAAAAGTTTTATGTAAGGCAATAGTTTCATATTTCATCCATATGATCCATTTTCTCAAGCATGAGATCGAAATGCAGTAGCAGTACGAAATTTTTGTATAAACTTGGTATCGTCATATTCTTCCACATAATTTATGTGAAGTCCCCGTTTCTTCTCTGTCCTCGTCCTAACTCTAATTCTTTAACTATTCCTGCTATTGTGAAACTTTATTCTCGTGTCAGCTTCACTTCTGCCGCTATCACCGGTTTAAGCGATATGACGTGTTCACACAATGCGTTTTCAGCGCTATTCTGAGAATAGAGCTTAAGCGGCTGCTAACCGGGGACTGTACAACTGGCCCTTAGTAGTGTAACGATTTGGCGAAACTTTTCGTTCCAAATATCACTTCTTGGGTACACTGAGAAGATAATATGTAATCTTTCGTACCCGTTATTCCTGTTAGTCGTTTATTTACACTTTAGTAGTCTGAATCTGTAGATTTCGCTCGTAATTATAACAACGGTTTTCATTCTCACATCCAATCAGTAACACAAAATACCAGCTATCAGTATTAATCCGCTTAGGTTTATTTGGCTTCTCGTGTAGCACTGTCCCCTTTTGTCTACGAGAAAGTTTTTCATTTCTTGAGCGACGGCTATTCCCCTGGCGGAAACGTCATGTACACTATGCACGCATTCAAAAATCAACTTATGATTTGTTCACAAATCAACTTAGAATGCTTTCAAAAATGTTCAAAAACCAACAGGGATGTGTTTAACATGAGCTTTCGTACTGCTTTGTGGAACAAGATTTTCTTTTTCAAAAATATGAATTTGGCGCCCCCTGAAATTGCTGCCCGTGGCAAATACCCCAGACGTCTGAGAAATCGATTTTTTAAAATTTTTGACATCGTGTTTGAAACGCTCGCGGTGGAGGGAGGGGGGAGGGGAGGAGCGCTACTATCAAGTTTCTGCCCCCGTTCAGAAACACCGTAGATGCATAATTCCATACGTAGCTGCAAGGTAAATGACAGAACTGTAAGTAAGAAAATGACAGTTAATGATAGACTCATAGCGTCGCGCCGCTTTCAGTTGATCGGACGACGCCTGGCGTTAGGCGGTGAGTGGTGAAGGATTGATAGCCGGTGGTCGGTGACCGCTGTATGGCGAGGAAACTATTTTGACCTTGACGCATCCACAAGCTGTTTGTCCGAATTGTTTCTGAAAGTTTTTGCTATTACCGATGTGCTAGGCAGTGGAGCGAATTATCTTTGAGGTGCCATCAGGCAGAACTTTAGCACATAGCTGAAATACGATTTAGGAAATGAACACCGCCAGGGGCTCGAACTCGGGACCTAATGCCTGCACTTCACGAAGTTTACAGTATCCCACGAGCAAACACAGCTCTATGTAGCGGCTCGCGAAGTATGACAGCACTTCCTTCATACACTTTCACATGCTGCAACTAGTGTTAGAATTTAAAACAGCTTTGGACGACTTAAGATTAAATAAGACGGAAGGTACAGAATGTGGTGTCACCGCCAGACACCACACTTGCTAGGTGGTAGCCTTTAAATCGGCCGCGGTCCGTTACTAACGTCGGACCCGCGTGTCGCCACTATCAGTGATAGCAGACCGAGCGCCGCCACACGGCAGGTCTAGAGAGACTTCCTAGCACTCGCCCGAGTTGTACAGCCGACTTTGCTAGCGATGGTTCACTGACAAATTACGCTCTCATTTGCCGAGACGATAGCATAGCCTTCAGCTACGTCATTTGCTACGATCTAGCAAGGCGCCATTATCATTTGCTATTTATCTTGTGATGCCTGTACCGTCGGACCGATGTTTACCAATTATGGATTAAAGTTAAGTATTCCAACAGATATGTACTATTTTTGCTAGTCTCATATCCCTGACCTGTTCCAGACCTCACGCCATCCTGCGTGAGCTTAAACGCTTGCCTTTCGGCTATCCGTCATTGTGGATTGGCTGTCTTGCCAGTCCACAACACAGATGACATTCTATCACAATCTTTAAAAAGGGCTACTCACGTTGGCTTGTAGAATGTATGAGATTGGTGACATACTATCAAACTTTCGGGAAAAAAACATCATCCACACAGTTACGAAGATAGCAGGAGCTGACATGTGGAGAATTATGCCACAATCAACGCAACAGCTCATACATGCCTGTTGATGATAGGAACAGTTAATAGAAGAACGGAAAAGAAAACTGAAGATCCGTTGGGTGACGATCAGTTTGGCTTTAGGAAAGATAAAGTACAAGAGAGACAGCCCTGACGTTGCGACTGATAATGAAAGCAAAACTAAAGAAAAATGCAGACCCTTTGATAGGATTTGTCAACGTGGAAAATGGTGCAAGACGCCTGAAAGTATGTGAATTGTAGGGGTAAGCTATAGGGAAAGGCGGGTCATACATAACATATACCAGAACCAGGAGGGAATAACAAGAGATAGAGACGAAGAAGGACGTGGTCAGATTAAAAAAGGGTATAAGAAGGGGATGTAGTCTTTCGCTCCGTGCGGGATTAAAATTCGGGGTGGAAGGATATCAATGATAAGATTCGCTGATGACATTGTTATTCTCAGCGAAAGTGGAGAACAAATACTGGATATGTTGAATGGAATGAGCAGTCTCATGAGTTTTGAAACTGGATTGAGAATAAATCGAAGAAAGACGGAAGTAATGAGAAGTAACAGAAATGAAAATGGCGAGAAACTTAACATCAGAATTGGGGATAACAAAGTAGATTGAGCCAATGAATTCTGCTACCTAGGCAGCAAAATATTCCACGCTAGAACGGGCAAAGAGGACATTAAAAGCAGATTAGCACTTGGAGAAAGGGCAATCATGGTCAATAAAAGTCAATTATTGTCAATCATTGCCTTAATTTGAGGAAGAAATTTTTGAGAGTGTACCTTTTAGGCACAGCATTATATAGCAGTGAAATGTAGACTGTGGGAAAACCGGAGCAGAAGAGAATCGAAGCATTTGAGATGTGGTGCTACGAAAGAGTGTTGAAAATAAGGTCCAGTGATAAGGTATGGAATAAGGATTTTGTCCACAGTATCGGCGAGGAAAAAAATAAATGGAAAATACTTGCAAGAAGAAGGGACAGGATGATAGAATATGTGTTATGAGACCAGGAAACAACTTCCATGGTACTATAGGGAGCCATAGAGGGTAAAAACTGTAGGAGAAGACAGAAATTGGAATATATCCAGCAAATAATTGAGGACGTAGGTTGTAAGTGCTGGTCTGAGACGAAGAGGTTGGCACAGGCGTGGAATTCACAGCAGGCTGCGTCAAATCAGTTTGATACATCAAAAAGAAAAAAAAGCGACACTCGCTTTGAGATCTTAACTTGTAAGCTCCTGCACTCTGAGAACATTGTCGCTGATATTTCGATTCTGGCAGGCAGTTCGTCTCTGATCCCAAGAAAGGGTCCCACTAACCTAAAACAGTGGATGCCATTGGCATGTCTTCATTCATTTTATGATAAATGTGAACATTATTCAGGTCAGTAGGAAACGGTATGCAGGCACTGATACACAGAAACCATAGAAAATATTAAGAGCCTCTCTCCGCGTTCTTGCTTACAGGTTATTCGAAATAGACATTGTCTTACTACTGAACATGTAATACTGTGCACTTATTTACACCACTTTGGCAGTTTTGTGTACACTCCTACATTCAGACCCTTAGTTTCATTTTGGTTATCATGTAGCTGAGCTGTATCAGCGCAGCAAGAATCAGTCTCAAGTTTCTTTGACAGCTCATCAATGATATTAGTCAAATGTTAACAAACTCTAAATTTGGATAGCATTAAAGTCTCGTATTCAGGTACATTTATTTTATTCACCTGAGCTGGGCAAGAGGAGCTAGCAGAGCTGCAGAAATTTATTTTAAGAGATCGGTAAAAAAAGACAAATTCTGTTAAAAGCATGAAAAGAAACTACCAAGAAATGCTCTATAGCTCCAAGCCCGATTAGCTATCACACATGTACATATTCGACATTTAAATGCGGAACCAACAACAATCCATTGAAGATCGTTGGTTATAGGTAATTTAATGTGTTTCGGTGCTGATTCATATATTATTTCGAACCTGACACTAATCGAATAATGTTACTATGTCAGTCTCCAAGATAGTGATGATGACAAAGTTCAGCCTACCGCGAGAGTACTCCACTCGCAGTCATCGTCGATCTTCTTCTTCCTTGATGCAGTCACTGCAGCCCTTCAACCATTTGCTCGACCTGGAGTACTAGAGAGTAGCTGCTTACTGGACCTGGAGTACTAGACAGTAGCTGCTTACAGTTTTTCTGGTACTCGATCAGATAGCCTACTAGACGCCAGCTGATAGCTGATTCAGCAACATTGACTGAAGAACAACTCTGAGTTATAGCAACTCTAGGTGACTATAGTTGCTTTCATAGATATGCAAGGAGTGAAACTCAGAAAGAAGTATAAAAAATGCCTCAACGATAAATTGTGAACGACTTGCATGAATAGAAACGTTTCAGAAAAAAGAAGAAGAATGATCGGGGATTTTTTTTGGAGAGAGAGAGACAGGGAGAGAGAGAGAGAGAGAGAGAGAGAGAGAGAGAGAGAGAGAGAGTTACTGATAGCTGATAGCTGAAATTACAATATTGACAGAGAAAAAAACAGGCATGAGTTACAGCAAATAATCGTTTCTTTAAGTAAGATTGTTAATATACGTACATGCAGGGAACCCATGGAGGATTAATCAATATTCGTTGATGTGACAGGAACGGTCATCTGAATCCAAAAACTTGATATGGACATATGGTCTATTCCAAATGAGTTTTGAGACAGAACACAACTAATGTACATTTATTTTTGGGCTACTGGTGTGCACGTATGTGTTTTACCCACCCAATCTGTTGGACGTATTATTAGAGTCGAACATACCTTGTTGTTTTCTTTCTCTTTGCTTTTGATGACTTTCTGCCGCTAAACTAGCTCCTTGAATATGCAATTGCCCATGGTGTATTGTGGCTGAGGTAGTGTGAGGGACTAAGAGTATATGAGAGACAATCGTTGGTAAACCGTGTTTGTACGCGTACAGGATAAAATTTCACACATCGACAGTAATGAATAACACGCAGATATGGTACATGTTTACTGCTTCTGCTATGGTAGAGTTCCTGTTGCTGTTGAAGAATACCGTTTGCGCATTCTGCTATTTCGAATGAATGATCTTTAAGTGTTTACCAGTGTTTTCACAAAACTGCCTGAAACAGGTCTCCTTCCAAGTTTCGATTTTTCTTCTGAACATGTAAGTCAACACCATAGCAGCGTAGTCCTACTACCAGCATTTGACGACTTTCTATGCATATCAGTGTCACACAAACATGCGTATGGCAAATGTTACATGTAGGAAATTTGCACCAATTTTACACATAGCATGTCAACAAGCTTCACATTGGCTATAGTTTCATATTACTTGAATTATGTCACTGGTTAAATGACATCTATCATTTGCTTGAATTAATACTTTTAACAGATGAAAACACGTTTACATGGAATTGTATTATCAATAGTTGATGATCATTTATGGTCACAGGAAAATGCACACGCCACAATGGAAACCAATTTTCATGTTCGTTTTTCGATCAATGTCTGATGTGGTTTGATGGTATTGATATATCCAGTCATTTTAGGAGTAAGAATGACAGAATAGAAATACTCGCATATTTTGGAAGATTGGTTTGCTTTAACACCTTGAGAATGTTCCTTTGCCCACGTGGAATGCAATGTATTTCCAGCATGCCAGAGCCCTTCCACACTTTACAAGACATGCGAGAGAAGATAAAAAAAACGGCCCTGAGCACTATGGGACTTAACTTCTGTGGCCATCAGTCCCCTAGAACAGAACTACTTAAACCTAACTAACCTAAGGACATCACACACATCCATGCCCGAAGCAGGATGCGAACCTGCGACCGCAGAGGTCGGGCGGTTCCAGACTGTAGCGCCTAGAACCGCTCGGCCACCCCGGACAGCCAGAGAACGTCTCAACCACAATTAGGCTTATCGCTGGAATAATCGTGATAGTACAATTAACTGGCCACCAAGATCGCCAGATCTTATGTCATTAGATTTTTGTTAATGGGGGTTATATGAAGTCTGAGGTGTCCAACCGAAAGGTGAATCGTGACATTAACTGCTTAGTTGTATCGAGGACGCTGCTGCACTCATTAGATAATGTGCAGAGGCACTCAGACAAGCAGCACAATGTGTTCAGCCAAGAGTGCAAAAACACTTTTAAATTCACGGTGGGATACTGGAATTATTGTGAACTGTACGACACCTGTAATGTAATGTTGCGCGATCATACATAGAGGTAAATGTGTTAAAAATACATAATTTTAAATTGATACTTGGTAAAATGCATGTTGTAATGTCACTAACTATTCTTCCTGTGTAAACCTGATAATGAAATAAATAATACAGAAAAGAAATAAGTCTCTTTTGAATGGGTTCTGTCTATAAAACCGTTCGGAGCAGGGCACATGTCCACATTGAATACTGACTGTTGCTCCTGCAACACATTTTTTTTCTTTTATTCTGATTTTGGCCGTCTAGGGACCCCGTTAAACAACTATTTTTCAATGTACATTTCTCCTATTGCGCTCCTCCTCTTTTCTCTTCTGCCAATATGTCTTCATCCTCTCTCTGTGCTGCTCCCTTCGGTCTTCTGTCCACACTGTACCTCCAGTTCTTCTCTTCTTCACTTCAAATCCTTCAAAATGTTGAATTCTGTCTCTCAGTAAGTCTCTGTTGGTTATATCATCTTCTCCTATACCCATCTCCTCTAAGTCTGCTTTGACTTCTTTGAACCAGGTAATTTGGGTTCTGGGGGTCTTGTCAAAAAACATGAATATTTTCTTTGTCAGCCTTTCATCATTCATTCTTTTCAAATGGGTGTAAAAGCTTACTCTTCTCTTCCTCATAGTATCTCCCACTTTCTCAATTTTGTCATACACTTCTCTATTACTTCTAAGCTTCCAAGTCCCATTCTCAAACCTCGGCCCAAGTACTCTTCTAATGATTTTTCGCTCCTTTTTTGCTATAGCTTCCATTTCCTTGTTAGTGTTCATTGCTAAACATTCAGATGCATACAGACACTCTGGCTTAATCACAGTGTTGTAGTGCCTTATTTTTGCTTTAATTGATACTGACTTCTTGTTGTACACATTCTTTGTTAGCTGGAATGCCATTTCCATTTTTCTTGTTCTTGTTTTATTTCCTTCTTTATCTGAAGCATTGGGCTGAATGATTTCCCCTAAATATTTGAAATTAGAAACCTTCTTTATCTGGCCCTACTTTGTAATCATATTGTTCGGTGCCTCTTTTACATTGGTTAGGTACTCTGTCTTTTCAAAGGAGATTTTCAGTCCTGCTTTTTCTGCTGTTTCATTCAGAATATTGATCTGTTTGACTGCTTCTTCCAAACTTCCTGCCAGAATCGCTAAGTCATCACCAAGAGCGAGGCAATCTACTTCTAATCCATCCTTTATTCTTCCTAATCTGATTTTTTGTATTCCTTCTTCAGTCGTTTTCTTCCTCCACTCTCTAATAACTTTTTCTAACACACAGTTGAATAGGGTAGGTGACAACCCATCTCCTTGTCTTAATCCTGTTCTGATTTTGAATGGTCTGGATACCTCACCACGGAACTTTACTTTTGCATAGGTATCCGTAAGTGTTTGTTTGACGATTGCGACTGTTTTCTTGTCTGTTCCAAACTCCCTAAGGATGTTAACCAAGGTTGTTCTGTCAACGGAGTCGTACGCCTTCTTGAAGTCAACAAACGTGATAAAGATGTCTTTTCCTCTTAATCGTCTATATTTAATAATTAACTTCAAGTTTAAAATTTGCTCCACACAAGATCTTCCATTCCTAAAGCCTGCTTGGTATTCACCAATTTCTTGATCAAGTTGTTTCTTCAATCTGTTTTGTAGGGCCTTAGATAGAATTTTATACATTACCGGAAGTAAAGTTATCCCTCTGTAGTTATTTGCATCGGTTTTATCCCCTTTCTTGAAGATGGGATGGATTAATGCAGTTTTCCATTCTTCCGGTACACGTTCCGTTCTCCAAATCTCATTGACTATTCCCAGCAGTTTTTCTTGAGTTGTATTATCCACACTTTTCCATATTTCTGCAATTATCATGTCTTCCGCTGGTGCTTAATTGTTCTTAATGATTTCTCTGATTTCGATGAGGCATGGGGGTTCAGAATTATTGTTTACTGTGTTTGGGGTGTTGGCTGGTAATTTTTCAATAGGTTCCTGACAGTTGAGGAGTTGTTCAAAATATTTTGCTAATATTTCACAATTTTCTTCATTATTCATTGCCAGTTTTCCACTGGTATCTTTAAAACACAGATTTGGTGCTACATATTTTTGTAGTTTCTGTCTGAATATGCTGTAAAAGGATCTGTTATTGTTTCTGTTAAAATCTTTATCCATTTGTGTAAATTGGTTCTTTTCAAATAGTCTTTTTACTGATCTAATGAGTTTTGCTGTAGGAGATCTTTGCTGTTTGAACTCCAGGTAGTCCTTATCACTTTTGGTTGAGTGCCATTTCTTCCCTGCCTTCATCCTTTGTTCTATTACTTCCTCACATATCTCATCCCACCATTCGTGTTTCTTTCTCTTTTTCATTTTTGCGACTTCTTGAGCAGATCTTATCATTCCTTCTTTTATATCTTCCCATTTATCCGAACATATAACTATGTTTTGACAGAATTCTTGTCTTTTCTCTTTAAAGATGTTTGCGTCTATCTTTTGAGTTTTCCTGTTTTGTATTTGTTTCTTTCTTTGTGATATGAAATTTAATTTGATTGTCGATAAGTAGTGGTCAGTTACAATGTTTGCCCCTTTCCGAAATCTCACATTCATTATTTCTTTTTGATTATAGTGTGTGATGGCTATGTGATCTATCTGGAACTCTCCAATACTTGTGTTTGGTGATTTCCATGTTTTCTGTTTCTTAGGAGGTTTTTTGAAATTTGTAGACATTAATTTTAAGTTATGATCCTTGCATAGTTCTATTAATCTTTCTCCATTTCTGTTTGTCCTTTTGTGAGCCGGGTAGTTTCCTACTGTTTTTTTGTATTTTTTTTCTTGGCCTATTTGTGCATTGAAGTCCCCAAACAATATTTTCACATTTGATGTTGGGATTTTAGAAAGTTCTTGGTCTAGAGATTCCCAATATGTATCTACTTTCTGAGGGTTTTTCTTATTG
Source organism: Schistocerca piceifrons (assembly GCF_021461385.2). Classification (NCBI taxonomy): domain Eukaryota; kingdom Metazoa; phylum Arthropoda; class Insecta; order Orthoptera; family Acrididae; genus Schistocerca; species Schistocerca piceifrons. The sequence continues at coordinate 121,689,825 of NC_060144.1, forward strand.
TCATTGTTGATGGGTGCGTGGCAATTAATAAGTGTATAGGTTTTATTTAGGGCGCGGAATGTGAAAAAAGACAAGCGTTCATTAGGTGACTGGAAGTCGGTTATTGAGTTTACCCAGTTAGATTTCACGATGAAGCCTGTTCCAAGGTGGGGAAGGCCTCTTCCACATGGGTTCCAGCATTTCTTTCCTTTAAATATCCTGTATCCTTCATAATCCATTAAATCTTCATCTGTAAATCTGGTTTCCTGCAGCGCACATATTTGGATTTTATATACCTTCAAGACTTTGGTGAGCTGCTTCAGTTTTCCCGGCTTCAAGAGCGAGTTAATATTTAGGGTTCCAAAGAAATGTACGTTGTTTTTCTTCAGTTTAGAGGATTTTGAATTTCTTGAACGACATGGTGCTTCAGGCTCTCCAGAATCCTTAGGCCTGATTGCGCTGCTGTTAGCGGCGGAGGATTGGTTACCTCCTGGAGTAGTTCTATCTAGAGAAATTGACATCATGCATAGTTGTTTGAAATTCAGGGGGGAGATGGCTTTTTGGGCCATTCCGAGGTTAAAACTGGGATTGTAAGTTCCAGAGTGTGTGTTCAGCCGCTCCTAACATGGAGAACAGACGCTGTTTGTAGCCGCTCCTCTAAGAGTTCAGACGCTACATTTCGTTAGTTTTTGGTCCGCCCTGGGTATTTGATTTCCCCAGTACCACCTATATCTAGGAGGCATTCCCCTATCTGCCACCTGGGGAGGCGCCCGATGGGGGTACTAGCAACCCCACATGGGTTGCAACACATTGTGTATACAAGGCCAATTGTTTTCTTCAACCTCCGATCGGTCGCGAAATCAAAATCATAGTGAAAATGCGATGACGCTTTGGGCAGCTGTGTAGCATTGTCTGTAGTATGCCTGTCTATTGCATGACATGCATGACATGCACTTTTCAATTCTGAATATATAGTGAGTGCGTGAAGATGCCTGGAAAATAGGTTGTTATGCCAAGTGTTAAGTCTTGCGGAGCGGTTTCGCCGAATTTTATGCAACCCACATACCGTAACTGTCATGCATTTCCTTCTCCATGAGAGTTCTCGGCCACTAACTGCAGGGCCAATGATGAAGATCCTACAGCATTTTCGATGCTTGGCTCTCTCTGATTTTCACCTGTATTTTGGCACAGAATACCAACTGCAGATTGGCATAGGGAATTGGCAGAAGTCACAGGCGTCTGCCTTCTAAGATGAGGGTATTGGAAAGTTAGTACCGCAGTATTACAACGGTCTAAGTTGGAGTGGCGCCTATGTAGAAAAGTAGCTGTAAGCCGTAGCTAAATGCTTCAAATAAATCAGTTTTGATTTTCACTGTGGTTTGCATATCATGAATGATTGGGGCTTGAAAAAAGTAGCTTTAGTTTAAGGAATCATTTGTGTATATATGTCTAGTATCTTGTCCAAAGTTCCTGGATAGATTTCTACTAAATATGGCACACAAACAGAAATCTTCGCAGGTGTCAGCACTGTGATATTTACAACCTTTTAGCTGAAATAAGAGTGGAGATATGGACAAAAATTTGATTTTGCAGAATCTGCCATATAGGCTCCCTTGAACAAAAGGTACTGTTCGACCTGTTTTGCAGGGTAGCCTATGAGACGAGAGAGGAGCAGGACGTGTGTAGAAAGTAGAAGGGGAAGATATGCACAGTGAGGTTGGAGGAACAGGTGGGCATAGAGTGAGTGCAGGGAAGGTCAGAGGACAGGGATGGAAAGTGATGGAGAGGGAGGATGTCAGGAGGGGGTGGACAGAGGGTGAGAGGACATGAGAGGAGAGACAGAGAGGGTATTGGAGGAGATGGACAGAGTGGTGGAGAGTGAGCAACAGATAGACGAAAGGGGTGGGGTGAGCAGGAGGCGTGTGGAGCATGAAGACAGATAGGTGAAAAACGAAGTGGGTGTGAGAATACAGCTAGTGGAGGGGGTGTAGGTGGACAGTTGAAAGTATAAGTAGGGAAGACATATGCATGATGAAGTACATAAATACTTAGGCAAAGCTGCGTATTCAGACGTGTATACATCAAACAGGATGTGTATGTGTGTATGTGTGTGTCCAGCAATTCCTCCTCAACCACTGGATCAATTCCAACCAAATTTGGTTCCTTTTCTGCCTGTTATACAAAAATCAGAACTGTGGAGATGCAGGGAGAAAGGGTTTCTACTTACTTAGGCTACCCAGCATGAGAGGTGCATTGTGAGGGCAGCACTGGCATGCCTTCCTGAGGCTTTCATGTTCAGATGTGTATATCTGTTCACAGAGATGGTGGCAGGAGATGGATAGTGTGAGGGAATGGATGAGTTGTACAGAAAAATGGTGGAGGAGGAGATGGGCAGAAAGGGGGGAGGAGGTGATGGGCAGAGAGAGGGGGAGGAGTGGATGAATAAATAGAGAGGGAAGAGGAAGAGACGGACAGAGAGAGGCTAGAGGAGGAAATAAAAAAAGACTTTGAATATGCAATGTATAGAGAATCAGATGGACACAGAAACATGGGAGGAAGATCATACATACATAGTGGAGTAAAAGATGGCTAGAGGCTGGAAAAAGAAGGAGCTGACATACAGGGACATGACACACGTATTTAATGGACCATAGATATACATACTGTAGTGATAAGACACCCAAGTTGTCGATACAGCATAAGGAAATTCCTCACAGATGGGAATTCTTCTGACAGCTTTCAGCTTCAAAATGTTATCGACTACAAAAACAAAATGATAACTCTTAACATACAACCATTTTCTCAATATGGCATTGCACATACATTTAAAATTGTTTCATTTACAATAGCAGATTAGAAAGTAAAAGAAATTCTGCATCTTCTGCACAGAGATGGATTAAGAGGTGGAGAAAAAAAATTTGTGCAATACACTTAAAAAATTTGAACGCAGATGAAGCCGCCAGAAAAAGTCTAGCTTACACATTTATAAAGTACATTGTGTATACATGTATGTGCAGGATCTTCTCCCAAACTGCTATATCTGTTTCAACAAAATTTGGCACTCAAACAACAAATTTCTCGAATCTCAGCACTGAAGGATTTATAACCCCTTAGCTGCAGTAAAAGTTGAGATATGGGTAAATAACATGTAGTAAGCTACATTGTTCGATAGGCACATCCTGTTGGCCTGCGTTACTGACCTGCATCACATGGCAACCAGCATGTTAGGAGTATGAAACAATTTCCCAGTCCCCAACACATACGCTGCCCTCCACAAGACACATGTTACTCTGCAGTTATTTTTCAGGGGCTGTACTTGCGAATGGGTATGACTATAGAAGGATTAGGATGAACAGAGCAGGGAATGGACAGAGAGTGAAAAGGAGGGTATGGAAATGGAGAGGTGATAGGAAGGGATGGAGAATGAGTGACAAGGCAGGAGGAGTTGAACAATGGGAGGGAAAAAGGAGGGCAGGGGCGGAGAGAGGGGGAGGAGGAGACGGACAGGAAGCAGGGAATGAGAAAATGAAAAAAGAGAGAGGTGACCAGAGGGGTTTCACAACGAGAGGGGCTGGAGGTGATGGAAAGGGAGAGAGGAGGCGGGAGGAGTGGACAGAGGCAGAGGGGTCAGTAAATAGACAAAGAGAGAACTGGGAGGAGAGAATAGACAGAGAGTGAGGCAGAGAGGATGGAGTGGGAGAGTAGGAGGGGAGGAGATGGACAGAGAGAATGGGCAAGAAGACTGTTGTGCAGGTTGTGATGGCATGCCTTGCATGGGGCACATGTGTGTGCAGATGGGTCTGGCCAGGCAAACAGAGAGGGGGCAGGAGATGCAAAGGGCAGAATGAGATGTATGTGGATATGGGGGAGAAGGAGAGGAAGAGAGGGGGATGAGGCAACAGACAGAGAGAGGCAGGACAAGAAGACAGACAAAGAGGGAAAGAGAGGGAGATGTGTACAGAGAGCATTCAGGAGGAGAGGAACAGACAGGAATGGGAGGATGAGGTATGCAGATAGAGGTGGCAAGAGAAGATATGATTGGGAAGAGGAACAGAGGAGATGGAGAAAGAGACGAGGAGGATTAGATGGAGAGAGTAGGGAGGAGAAAATGGATATATAAAAGTGGGAGGATGACGTGATCAGGCAGAGAGGACAGGAAGGGGAGGAAGAGGTGATACATAGAGAGGGCAGGAGAAGATGTGTGAAATATATGTGTCACTCGTGTAAGCTTGGTAACTACTAGTAGTATGATATATACGGCAGTCTTAAATCTTTTAGATGCAGTAGTGTCCTCAAACAAAAAAGTGTTGAATGACACTGAAACTTATGATGTGAAATCAATACTCTCCTCGAGTGGAAGACCTGCTTTTTCAATCCGCCTCCTTACCTGTGTTAGCCAAATAATTCATTATAACCCCAAATAATTCGGATCCCTCCTGCTGAATCATTGTGTGGTGGGGAGGGTAAGAGGTTGTCCATGTGCATTTCCACAATATTTTTATCTCATGTGAAATGCCTACTCAATAAGTTCTCCAGCAGTTTTTAGATCTGTTCCCACAAGCCACAAAGGTATTACGTCTTGTCATCAAATGCGTCGTATTTCTCATCAATAGTTCACAGAACGTGATTTCTAAGGCATGTTTGCCCTCAAGATATGCGTAATCAAGGGAATTATCTACCAAATTCAAATGCACTTGTTGGATCACTGCTGTCATCATATTTCACTTCTACATTTCAAGTAAAACGAAACAAATGAGCAGATTTAAGGAACTACGATGCAGGTGGTGTTTCCTCTCTCTACATCTGTGATGTATGATTAGTATTTGCTGATACTACTAACAACTTCATACTGAAATTATCTCGCTGGTCTAATTCACACCAGTGCATGAACGGATCTCACGAGCTCCGATAACAGTATCTTACCATGCTCAGCAGCTGCTCATCAGGGGATCGTCAGCCGTCAGCTGTGTACTGCTGTCCCCAGGCTGTTAGAGGAGGGTTGCTGATGTGTGCTTTAAATTACGTTGTACAGAAAACTGAAGCAGAAACAAGTGTGGCAAACCACTTCAAAGCAGTCAGAAGACGTAACACCGAACACAAGGCGATGCCCAAATATTTCTCTAAACATTCTCATTTATTTGGCACAGAAAATGTATCGCATACCAGTTGCAATGTATCACAACAACGCAATAATCCTGTAAGATTACTTGAGTGAGTGCAACAGGAGTACGTCAACTCAGCGAAAAAGTGTCTTCCAGAGAATCTTTGATGTCTGTGTGAATTAAATGCATTTTGCTTAAACTTTTTTTACGGTCTGTGGGGATGCATGCAGAGTGGAAATTATTCTTAACGGTGTGTGTGAATAAAATTCCATGACATAACTGTTGGTGGTGAAGGAGGTGGGGAATACTGTGTTATCAGCAGAGTGGCTTGCTTAAGGAAGCTCCATGACTTTGAACATGAGCTGGTCATTGGATGTCACCTGAGTATCAAACCCGTCAGGGACATTACAACCCTATTGAAGTTGCACGTGTCGACTGTTGCTGATGTGGAGATGTGAAGGAGTTACCACGGCTAAACTAAGGCCAGGTAGACCCCATATGATGGACAAGGACCGTCAAGTATTACCGAGCGTGGTTGTAAAAACTGTCATTACATGAACTGCAGGAATCATTCGTGACTTCCAAACAGCCATCTGGACTGCAGTGATCGGGCAGCTCCTCGTTGGTAGACACTTTTGTAGTCAGTGCTAAGTGACACTTGAGGTGTCTCGAAGCAAGCGATTTGGAGTGCAAAACGTTATGTGGCAGCTTGTGTGGTTATGGTTTGGTCCCATTAATCTGCCTAAGGCAACACAATGTACAGCATTGTGCAATGCTAACAGCAGAAGGACAGTTCAGATAAGATAGATAGCTGTTTATATTAACATGATAAAGCACCCTTTCATGAAGCAGCATCTGCGAGATAATAGTTCGTGGACGGTAACGTTTCTGAAATGGGCGGACGTTCCTAGAGTCCTGATTTGAAAGCGATGGAACATCTTTTGGATGAGTTAGAGAGTGGATTTCACTCCAGACCATCGCTACCTTCTCTGCGTTTCCTCCATAGCCATTCGGACACCTCATTGAAAGCATCTCAAGCAGAGTTCCAGCTGTTAAAAGGACGAAATAGGTATGTAGATCATATGAACGTTCAGTGTTATCTATAGCAGTTTAGAACCATCAAATATGTAAGGAGGAAATGGCTGAAACCTGAACAAAATATCCTCTACAGAGATGATGAAGTTCCACATTACCATTACGCGGTTACGAGTAAATTTTCTTACTTAAATTCTGTGTGAATAAAAAAAAAACTCGATTGAAAATACATCGTGTGAGTGAGAAGATAGAGTAGATGACATTTTGTAATTATCTTCATTTTAAAGTCACCTAAAATCACAGTCAGTTCATGAACAGAGAGAAGCAGAACTTATGGAGTATGTAGGACAAGATCTAGGATCTCAAGGGAGCTCTGCAGAAAGGAGACATAAAATTTACTTAAAGGGGAGTGTTGCAGCTCGTCTGTAAAGATACACAAAAAAGTGCTATGGCAGCCTGCTCCCAAGAACGCATTATAAAAAAAATGTAATACTATTGCCTAACATAAAAAGCAAATAAATTCCAAAGAAACTTTTCGCTACACAACAAAAATGAGCGGATATTGCACAGCAATTGGTAACCCTATTTATTGCTCTATCTGGAAGACACTTTTTTTTACTCTTATAAAGCACAAGAGAAATATTAGTAATGAGAAGTAAAGTGGTCTAATGCATAAAGCTGATGATAATTATCTGCTGTGTTTGTTTTCTATTAACGTCAGTGTGGAACTGGACACCATTTAGATGCAAGAGAACGTAATGAAACCTCAAGTGTATAATTTAAACCGGTCTGATCTTGCCATGGAGTTCGGTGCCAGATTTGCAGCTACTTTAATCAGCGACTCCTACAGGTTATTTTGTTACATGAAAATTGTCACATTGCTAGAATATTTATGATCCAGATTTTCAAGATATTTACTATATGAGCGTTAATTACGTTCTGCAACGCACTGCTCCCACTGTAGCCATTAGCTATATGCACGCTGTGCAAACCGATTTTTCAACAATGTTACTGCCAACTACATACCCCGCACTACATTGCTAAATGACTCAACACTTCAGAAGTGGCACATTGCGAGTGACTGGAAAAACACCTAGACTCACTTGGGTCATGATTTAAACTGAGTGGTTACTGAATCCCTTTATTAGTATTCCATTATGATTTATGTGAACACAAACACCCAGCCCTCTTATCAGGGTCAACTTTTTGATATCATTACATCTATTGCGTAATAGTTCTTAATTCAGTATCTGAATTCGTTGCAGAGCAGTCCGTCTCTCACTAGCCCAGCTAATGCGGTTTTCTTTATAGAAATATTAAATAACCTTGATAATCTTATGTTACCAGCAGCTTTTGTAGGAGTAATTTAACTCGAGGAGGGTCGTGCATATTTCTGAAAAGATCAATGGAATATAGAGCAAGATTCGATTTCGATTCCCTTAATGAAGAATGTATATTTTAAAATTGCTGCGTAAAGTTACTGCAAAATATTGTAATTATATCCGTGTATTGAATTCCTGGCGCAGAAATAACGAAACATTTTTGTCGAAATTCCAGTGTCTATTGAAAAACTTCAAAAAGAAACCAACGGAAGACTCATAATAACTGCTGATTTCAACATAGATCTAGCCAGTGAAACCAATAACTCAACGAAATTCATTGATATGATTCAAATATCGGTTTTCAGAGCAAATTTCACTGATTTCCTCGAGTAAACGAAATGTCAGCAACATGTATAGAAAATATTTTAACCAATTGCACTTGCAATGAGGCAAATAAATGTTTCTTAGATTTAGGACTTTCTGATCATTTTGCTCTGTTTATGGAGATCCAAGAAACAATAGATCCTCGCTCGAAAAAAACCTACATCAAACGCCAGTTCAGCAAAGAAAATATGAACTTATTCTCTCATAGATTAAATAAGGTGGAGTGGAGCTCCTGCACATTTCAGTCGAAGTGTTCGTACGCTTCTCAACAACAGATTCGGTGACCGATGGATTGGTAGAGGCGGACCAATTCCATGGTCTCCACGCTCTCCTGCCCTCAACCCTCTTGACTTTCATTTATGAGGGCATTTGAAAGCTCTTGTCTACGCAACCCCGGTACCAAATATAGAGACTCTTCGTGTCCGTATTGTGGACGGCTGTGATACAATACGCCATTCTCTAGGGCTGCATCAGCGCATCAGGGATTCCATGCGACGGAGGGTGGATGCATGTATCCTCGCTAACGGAGGACATTTTGAACATTTCCTGTAACAAAGTGTTTGAAGTCACGCTGGTACGTTCTTTTGCTGTGTGTTTCCATTCCATGACAAATGCGATTTGAAGAGAAGTAATAAAATGAGCTCTAACATGGAAAGTAAGCGTTTCCGGACACATGTCCACATAACATATTTTCTTTCTTTGTGTGTGTGGAATGTTTCCTTGAGTCACTCCAATGGGAGGTTTAGTCATAAGCTCAAGTCTGCGCGATCGTTTTACAGCTAAGTTGTTAAGCCATACTTGATCGTACATCTTTCTTCCATCTGCAGTCAGTTTCCTCCATTTGCTGCCGATCGTCAGCCAGTTGCTCCCACTTGTCACTGTCGATGTTAAATGAGCATATATCACGTTTGACGCAATCAATAAACCTTAGTGCAGGTCTTCCACAAGGTCTCTTTGCTCCTGCTACACTACTGGCCATTAAAATTGCTACACCAAGAAGAAATGCAGATGATAAACGCGAATTCATTGGACGAATATATTATACTAGAAGTGACATGTGATTACATTTTCACGCAGTTTGGGTGCATAGATCCCGAGAAATCAGTACGCAGAACAACCAACTCTGACCGTAATAACGGCCTTGATACGCCTGGGCATTCATTCAAACAGAGCTTGGATGGCGTGTACAGGTACAGCTGCCCATGCAGCTTCAACACGATACCACAGTTCATCGTGAGTAGTGACTGGCATATTGTGACGAACCAGTTGCTCGCCCACCATTGACCAGACGTTTTTAGTTGGTGAGAGATCTGGAGAATGAGCTGGTCAGGGCAGCAGTCGAACATTTTCTGTATCCAGAAAGGCCCATACACGGCGTGCAACATGCGGTCGTGCATTATCCTGCTGAAATGTAGGGATTCGCAGGGATCGAATGAAGGATAGAGCCACGGGTCGTAACACATCTGAAATGTAACGTCCACTGTTTAAAGTGCCGTCAATGCGAAAAAGAGGTGACCGAGACGTGTAACCAATGGCACCCCATACCATCACGCCGGGTGACATGCCAGTATGGTTATGACAAATACACACTTCCAATGTGCGTTCACCGCGATGTTACCAAACACGGATGCGACCATCATGAAGTAAACATAACCTGGATTCATCCGAAAAAATGACGTTTTGCCATTTGTGCACCCAGGTTCGTCGTTGAGTACACCGTCGCAGGCACTCATGTCTGTGATGCAGCGTCAAGGATAACCGCAGCTATGGTCTCCGAGCTGATAGTTCAAGCTGCTGCAAACGTCGTCGAACTGTTCGTGCAGATGGTTGTAGTCTTGCAAACGTCCTCATCTGTTGACTCAAGGATCGAGACGTGGCTGTACGATCCGTTACAGCCATGCGGATAAGATGCCTGACATCTCGACTGCTAGTGATACGAGGCCGTTGGGATCGAGCACGGCGTTCCGTATTATCCTCCTGAACCTACCGATCCCGTATTCTGCTAGCAGTCATTGGATCTCGACCAACGCGAGCAGCAATGTCGCGATACCATAAACCGAAATCTCGATAGGCTACAATCCGACCTTTATCAAAGTCGGAAACGTGATGGTACGCATTTCTCCTCCTTACACGAGGCATCACAACAACGTTTCAACAGGCAACGCCGGTCAACTGCTGTTTGGGTATGAGAAATCGGTTGGAAACTTTCCTCATGTCAGCACGTTGTGACTATCGCCACCGGCGCCAACCTTGTGCGAATGCTCAGAAAAGCTGATCATTTGCATATCACAGCGTCTTCTTCCTGTCGGTTAAATTTCGCGTCTGTAGCATGTCATTTTCATGGTGTAGCAATTTTAATAGCCAGTAGTGTATTTCACTGAGTAATGTGCGTCGGAGTAGACGATCCAGATGTCCCAACCATCGCAGGCGACGTTGCTTGAGCGCGGTAATGATATTCTGTGGTTTTGCAGTTTTAGAATAATATCATTTGTCACATGATCCTTCCATGATATTCATAAGATGCTCCGTAAGCACCGCAATTGAAAGACGTTGAGCTTTCATTTCTGTTTGGCATACGACGTCCAAGTCTCAGCTCCATACAGGAGAGTGCTCAGCACACATGATTGATGCACAAGTATTTTGTCGACAATGTAAGATGTTTGTTGTCCCATGTTCGTGTGAGGATCTTTCCGAAAGTGCTGGCAGCCTTTCCTGTTCTTGGATTTATCTCGTCGTCCAGGGAGAGATCTTGTGTCATTATTGAACTAAGGTAGCAGAATTTATCTTCTACCTTCGACAAGGAGCCGTCCAGTTTGATGACAGGTCGATCTGTGGACTCTTGTGCCATGACAACCGTCTTCTTTGCGTCTACAGACATGCAGAAGAGCTTGCATGCAGTAGAAAATTTATTCACAAGTTCATGCAGATCGTCTTGAGTATGCGTTACAAATGCAGCATCGTCAGCAAAGAAAAGACTGTTTATAATCAAGTCTTCCCGGAAGCGCTTGGATCTAAGTAGAGAAATATTGTAGGGCTTCCCATCAGCTCTGGTATACAGATGAATGCCCAGGTTAGTTTCACCAAAAGCAACTTCGAGGAGTGCTGAGAAAGCAATATTGAACAGAGTGGGAGTGAATACGCAGTCTTGACGAACCCCTCTTTTCACAGCAAACGAGTCAGATGTGATTCCGTCGAAGACCACAGCACCTTACTTATCTTCGTGAAAAGCCTTGATCATCTTTAAGAGCTTTGGAGGACTCCCTATCTTCAAAAGTACTGCATACAGTCCTTCTCTGCTGACTGTGTCGAAAGCCTTGTTTAGGTTGATAAAGGCAATGAACAGAGAGGTTTTCTGCTCGCCGCACTTTTCCTGAATTTGCCGGAGTGTGAAGATCATATCAACTGTAGGTGGTTGGGACGGAACCCACATTGTTCCTCAGGGTATGCGCTCGACAAGCTTCTGAAGTCTGTCCAACACCACAGGGGCAAATGTTTTTCCAGGTATACTCTGAAGTGAGATTCCACGGTGATAGCTGCAATTGCCGCGATCACCTCTACCTTTGTATAAAGTAACAATATTTGCATCGCGCATGTCTTGCGACACAGTACCCTCAGCCCAACATTTCGGTAAGAGATTGAAAAGCGGCGGAAAAACTGGCTTAAAGTTTTACTATTTCGGTGTCTTTGCCAGGGCACTTCCCACATTTGAGCTGTGCAATTGCTCTCTGAAGCTCCCCCATAATAGGCGTGGTATCCAAGTTGTGGTAAGGTGTCATCTGGACTAATGTTGATGGGACGTGAGTAGAGGCTGGAGTAATGTTCTACGCAACGGTGCAATTGACGATTTCGATATGTGATGACTTTCCCACCTATTTCCTTGAGTGGGAAGCACTTCTTTGGAATGGGTCCAACGGCCCGTTTGATGCCCGAGTACACACCACCAGTTTCGCCAGCGTTGAAGCACTCCTGTATGCCAGTCCAAAGCTGCTCGCAATATGAATTGATGCAACTGCGGACAGTGCGTTGAACATCTGCCTTTGCTTTGCTTAGCTCCCTGCTTGTAGAGTTGCATGGGTTTTTATGCCAGATGGGAGTGGTCTGACGCTTAGCCTCAAGGAGAGGTTTCAGGACATCTACGTTCTCGATGAATCAATCATGGGGTTTTGCTTCCAGATGACCGAGCACATTTCCAGCCGTAACGGTAAGAAGCGATTTTATCTTCTGCCATTCACAAACAGGAGCGGCTGGGTCCCAGGGATCCACCTCTTTTCGTATCTCGTCACTAAATACTTCTACTGCAGCAGTGTTTCTTGTTTGGATAAGATTAATTTTTGTTTTGCAAGGTGTTCTGGCAGAGTGAAACTTCTTTGTCACAAAGCACACTTTTGTCGCTACTAGGGCATGATCCCTGTCACAGTCTGAAGGAAAGAACGTGTATTAAGAAAGTAACGCAGATCTTTCCTTTCAGTTTGTATAAGATCTAATTGGTGCCAATGTTTTGAACGGGGATGCATCCAGGAGACCTTGTGGTTCAATTTGCCTTTAAAGTATGTACTGGTGATACACAACTGATACATTGCACAGAAGTCAAGCAACCGTAGACTATTTTGATTCATCTTGCCCACTCCATGTTTGTCTAGGCAGTCAGGTCAAGTGGCAAAATCGGTACCAATACGAGCGCTGAAATCACCAAGGATGCATAGACGGTCCCTGGGGTGCAGTTCTTGTACCACATCGCTGAGTTGTTCATAAAACTGATCCTTGGCATCTGCAGCTGAGGTAAGTGTTTGTGCAAATACAGATATCAGCGTCAGTGGTCCAATATTTGTTGTGAAACGCAGAGGCATAACGCGTTCTGAGATCCCAATCGGATTTTCGCCACAACACAGCAAGTCATTGAGGACAGAAAAATCGATTCCGTGCTGTCTGAGGCTAGCAACATCTTTGCCCTTCCAGAAAAAAGTGTAGCTTTTTCTCGTATTGAGTCTTCTTCCGGTAGCCTAGTTTCCTGCGGTGCTGTTATAGCGATATTGAATCTGACTAGCTCTAAGCCGATAGCAGCCGTTTTGCGTAGCTCTTGTGAGCTTCCACAGGTTTCCGGGTAGACTTGCAGCACAGTGCGTATATTCCATGTACCGATGCATAATGAAATACTTTTACTATTTATTTTATCTTTGTTTTTATTTTTGTAGCAGCGGGTTTCTATATTATGGTGACGACTTCTAGCGGTGCTAGTGTTCCATACACCCACTGGAACAATCGGCACCAGGACGGGCCAGTACCTGACTGGGGGCTGCCCAGCTTGAAACGGTCGGTGACTGGCCAGTGGACCTACGATGGGCCCTTCCACTGTCAGTAGCGACCCCTGGCGTCCACTCCTACGCCCATTAGGGCGTAACTGTCGCTATCCGTGTTGTTTTCGCATGGCTGGAGTGTCCTCTCCGTGGATGCTACTGCGCCCGGGACACAGATTTTAGGTGACGGCCAGCTTGCCCACTACTCGTGCACCCTCTCGGCCTAGCTGACTCGTTCCGCAGGAGCGAAAATACGCGACGTGCGGAGTCAGGTCGGCTGCGGGCAATTTCCGCTCATTTCCGGTTGGACTGCACTTGCGCTTAACGGAAGTGCCGACTCCTGGTTTCAATTTGGAGTTGTCCCTCTCCTATACGGGGGGGCATGCCAGTGCTAACGAAGTTTGTATCTCCGAAGACAAGAGATAGGAAAGAGGATAGGATAAGAGGAAGGAAAGGGCGTTGTGAGACACACTTTGCATGGCTTCTCTGCAGAGACCCCTCCGGCGTGTGAGACCATGCCGGTAGCTACGCTACCGTTGGCATTTTCCTCTGCTCCCCTGGAGCACGCAAACCCTCTCGCCCGCACGAGCATTGCTACTCTAAGGCGGTGTCTCCTGAGAGGGTGCCACAGGTAGATATTTCTGAAATCAAGATAGAGGATAAAACTATTGTAAATCCTGCTCAAATTTCTGAAGTATTTAATGAATTCTGTATAAATTTAAACAGATATAACATCAGTGTAGAAGATGACCCAATATAAATTTCTTCACAGTGAGCAATTTGAAGGTGAATTTTTCAGTGCTTTTATCAAAATTAATGTAAAATGTGTAGAAAATGTGATACTATCACTAAAAAGTGAAACATCAGCAAGATGGGATAAAATACCAACAAAAGTGTTAAAAATAGTCTCTAAAATAACTGCGCAGCCACTAACTACAATAATTAACCAATCCGTTATGTTCCAGACACTCGGAAGTGCTCAGTAGTTAAGCCACTATTCAAAAAAGTCACAAAAGAATGTGTGGGAAACTACCACCCATTCTTTCTTCCTCCGACAGTATCAAAAATATTTGAAAAGGTAGTCACCATACAAATTTAAAATTACATAGAACAATTTAAAATAATCTCAAAAAATCAGTATGGCTTCCAAAAAGGCAAAACCACACTATCTGCTATAAAAAATTTTGTTGATAGAATTGGCTCGTCTCTAGACAACTCACTGGATGCCACAGTAATTTTTTGCGACCTATCAAAGGCCTTTGATAATGTGAATCACTCCTTGATACTCTGTAAACTGGAAAAGTTTGGAATTAGGGACACCGCATTGGAACGGTTTAAGTCCTGTCTAACCAACCGAAGACAAAGAGTGGTTATATCATCAGAGAGAGAAACTTATCCTCCAAAATGGAAAAACATTTCACACGGAGTACCCAAGGTTCTGTCTTAGGTCCCATTCTGTTTCTGTTTTACATAAACACATGCTGACTCGCTGTCACTTATTTTTCGATGACTCCTTGTTCGTAGAGACAATGCTGTCGATGCCATGTAACATGACCTTGCCTTTGTTCTGTCATAGAATTCACTTATTTGAAAAGTGCGAAAATCTCTGTTCAGAGACGACGTCAGTCGTCGGGCAGCAGTACAAGCAGCAGCATCGAGATTTACTATGCGGCGCTACAACATGAAAAAACTTTCCCGTCTAACTGTTTATAAGGCAGTTGATGACGTTGAATTAGTGGCCCAACCTGCTGATGGGCAAGTGTTTTTACACGGCCCTTCGGTGTTTATGGGTGCTGTTTTCAACTTCACACTTGATAATACAGGCGATAATGATCATGGTAATGGATGGGTGACAGTTGCAATAGTACGTTATCTTGGAGACAAAGTTGCTTCAGTTGGAGGACCGGAGAGCTTTAATGGAAGAAATAATATTGCTTTTCGCACTTTTCAAACAAGTGAATTCTATGACAGAACAAAGGCAAGGTGATGTTACATGATCTGCTACTAAATATTGAGCGTCATTCAGTTTTATTTGCAGATGACACATCTTTAATCATTGAAAGTAGCAGTACTGATCAAATTCGACAAACTGTATTAAATACTTTAGAAAAATTAGATGCCTGGTTTGATGTAAACGGGTTTAAAATCAAACCTGGAAAAGACACAGCTCATGCAGTTTAAAACAAAAAAAGCAAAATTAAATGATATTTAGGTCAGTCACAGAAACCAGGATTTTTGCGAAATTCCTAGGAATGCATCTAGATAAAAATGTGTCCTGGGAATCACATATACGAAGCACCCCGTCTTCAGGTCACAAGTGGCCCATCAGGTGAGGATGCGGATAGGAGGGACGTGTGGTCAGCACACTGCTCTCCCGGTCATTAAAGATCACATATACAGTACCTTGTAAAAAAATTTAATACCCTAGCATTTGCAATGAAGATATTCCACAATGCTACCTGTATGGGCGTAAGAAAAGTAGTATATCACAGCTACTTTGAGTCAGTAATAAGGTATGGAATTGTTTTTTGGGGTACCTCAAACCATATGTGTCGAATACTGAAGTTTTAGAAAACCATCATTAGAAATATGCACAATGTAGGGCGAAGAAAATTGTGTCACCCACTCCTAAAAAACCTAAGTATATGAAGTGTTCCCTCACTATCAGATTATCTTTGTACACAGTAACCCTGATTTATTTGTAGCAAATCATTTCCAAAATGATTACAACACCAGAAATAAAAATAATTTTATGCTGCCCACGCACCGTTTAAAACGCTATGCTCAAACTCCACATTATATGGTTATAAAAATTTCTAACAAAGTGAAAGGAAGGGAATTGCTCAGCATGAATTTAGAAACACTGAAAAAATCCTTATATGAGAAACTAGTGCAGAAATGTTACTATTCAGAATTCATAAATGACAACCTGAAAATTTGAGCAGGAGAGAGCAAGAACTTTGGAATGTTAAATTTTACAAGTTTGTTACTTTTGAAGGAAGATTATTAAATACTTAATTAAGTAATTATTCTGTACTATTCTGGTATTATAAGGAAAATTGTAAACCATTTGCCAGCCGGAGTGGCCGTGCGGTTCTAGGCGCTACAGTCTGGAACCGAGCGTCCGCTACGGACGCAGGTTCGAATCCTTCCTCGGGCATGGATGTGTGTGATGTCCTTAGGTTAGTTAGGTTTAAGTAGTTATAAGTTCTAGGCGACTGATGACCTCAGAAGTTAAGTCGCATAGTGCTCAGAGCCATTTGAACTATTTTTTTGTAAACCAGTTTTTGTGTTTTGACATTATGTCAATGGCTTGAAATTGTATGTTACGAGAAAGTAAACTTCTATTCAATACTATTATATTCATTGGTAGCCTGGTTGGCATTCACGAGTATTGGAGGCTGGCATGGAGGAACCTACATCAAATAACTGCGATAGATCAGTAGACTCATTATCTGCCTATGTTGAATGGTTTTTTCACATGCAGAAACGTCTTCCCTGTATTTGTTTGTTCAATGTCAAAATTAATATTGTGACAGTGTATGTTCAAGTGCATTTTTTGTCTGATGTAAGATCTGCCCCTGATACGATAGTAACTTAGTTAATTGGTTAGTAATTGATCTCTTATGCAATAATTCTCTCTCTCTCTCTCTCTCTCTCTCTCTCTCTCTCTCTGTCTCTCAGGCCCTCTCACTTAATCTGCCCCGCTCCTTCCCCTGGCGTAGTGTAGGAAGGGTCCTGTGACGATTGAGTATCGACACCTTTCGGCAAGTGAGTTCCTGAGGACGGGGACTCCACATGGATTACTATTTTATACTATCAAATAAATGAGCGCTAGCAGCACCAATTACCCGCAATAGCAGTAGCCACTTGAATTCACAAATGTTACAAAAAAGGCATTTAGAGCAGCAGCAATCAGCCAGTAAGTGAGTGCAAAAAATATTTGTGATGTCATTGCAATTATAATTGTTTCGCATTGATATTGTTGATACTATAATTGTTTATTTCAGCAATGCTGCTTCCTGCAGCGGGATCATCAGCAGTGTAACTGAGCCAGTAAAGAGGTGCATTGTCTGCAGTTTATTTTCGCGCCATCACACAGTGGCCTGAGAATATTAATTGGTATTTCCCTACCTGTTGTACTGCTATAGTGGTGTGGATAGGTAGTTGAACAAATTAACATCTATTCGTATGACAGTCTACCTGTTGTGAGCAGTAATGCCAGTACACAGTGGTGTAGGTCGACAAAATATAACGGTTCTAAAAAGGAGCATAGGGAGATAGGAGACTGCGCCTGTAACAAATTATGTCACTTGAGACCTATTACGGCATTCGAGGCACCAGACTGATATGTAACTACTCCTACCAAAAATGTTTGTGTGTTAATCTACAGCAAAGTTCTATTGGTTTCAGCATCAGTCGCAATATAGCTCAGTCAGTAACGATCTGCTCGCCAGCAAGTTAGGAATTTCGGCGCCAGCACAGAAGGGTGCGATCAGCTAGTTGAAAATATTGCCGCGGTTTGATCGTGACGTGGTAGCAGTGGTGTGGACTGGTAGTTGAAATAATAAATTTTTATTACCCTCCCTGACTAAAGGGAATAACTGATACACATACTCTCGCTAAAAAGGACACTGTCTCACTCTGTTGTTTCCAACAGCACAACGTTGTTATCATGGGGGCAGTGGAAATATAGCCTAGTCAGCATATGTCAAGTCTTGTTGTCTTGTGACAGTCAGAGCGAGAGCACCAGCAGCAGCGAGTACTGTTTGTATAAAGCGTTTATTTTGCATTTTGTTTACGACCTTCCACTAAGGAAGGGATTCTATTTGTGTTTATCTGCTCTGCATAGTAACTAACAGTTCTTGATAAAACTTTACGTAGTTTTCGTGTTAGATTTCTTAGTGTTTTCTTGATCGTTTAGAACAGAAAGCGCCCTAAAACCGTCTTTTGTTTGTTTCGCGGCCGTTAGCCACTAGTCACTTGAATCAGCAGTTGTCTTGTGACAGCCAGAGCGAGAGCACCAGCAGCAGCGAGTACTGTTTGTATAAAGCGTTTTAGTACTTATTTGCTGCGCTTAGCTTTTAAATAGTTTTTCTGGGAAAACCTAGCGTAGTTTTCGCGTCTCGTATTTCAGTGAGTGTTTCTTGATTATCAGAGTAGCTCATCAGAAGATTATCTTGGTAATTTGTCACCGTATAGAGTAGGGTAAACATAGTCATGTGTAGGGACTGTGGTTGTTGTGAGCGGACGCAAGGAGAATTGGCCACTCTTCGGGGGCAGGTGGAGGCTTTGTCTGTTAGGCTCATCGAGCTCGAGGCGCAGGCGTCGGCTCGTAGTGGCGTTGGGGCAACTGTGGTGAGACCTATGCCTACTTCGGTGGCCTTGGAATCACATGGAACCCCTGATGTCGCTGCGTCTTCCGGCAGTGAGCATCTTACCGGTCAGCCATCACTCCAGGGTGAATGGCGGACAGTGGTGGGCTCGCGCGTGCCTGGCCGAAAGGCGAAGGTGGGATCTGGCCGCGTGGCAGCTGCCTTACCCCTTTCCAACAGGTACGGGGTGCTTCCTAGTGGTGATGACATCGTTTCCGAGCCACCACAGGATGCCTCGCCTGTTGGGCCAGTGGCCGATTCTCCGGCAAGGTCCAGACAGTCACAGAGGGCGGGCCTATTAGTTATAGGGAGCTCCAACGTTAGGCGGGTTATGGAGCCCCTCAGGAAAATAGCGGGTAGGTCGGGGAAGAATGCCAGTGTGCACTCGGTGTGCTTGCCGGGGGGTCTCGTCCGTAATGTGGAGGAGGCCCTTCCGGCAGCTATTGAACGCACTGGGTGTGACCGGCTGCAGATAGTAGCACATGTCGGAACGAATGACGCCTGCCGCTTGGGTTCTGAGGCCATCCTTGGTTCCTTCCGGCGGCTGGCTGATTTGGTGAAGACAACCAGCATCGCACGCGGAGTGCAAGCTGAGCTTAGTATCTGCAGCATAGTGCCCAGAGTCGATCGCGGTCCTCTGGTTTGGAGCCGTGTGGAGGGTCTAAACCAGAGGCTCAGACGACTCTGCGACTATAATGGTTGCAAATTCATCGACCTCCGTTATTGGGTGGAGAACTGTAGGGCCCCCCTAGACAGGTCAGGCGTGCACTACACACCGGAAGCAGCTACTAGGGTAGCAGAGTACGTGTGGCGTGCACACGGGGGTTTTTTAGGTTAGAGGGACCCCCCCTTGGGCGAAACGATAAAATACCTGACGGCTTACCAGAGAGGACATTATCATCGTTGATAAAGAACGTCCGTCCTCAGAGACCAAAAACAGGAAAAGTTAACGTAATATTGGTAAACTGCAGGAGTATCCAGGGCAAGGTTCCTGAATTAGTATCTCTTATTGAAGGAAATAGTGCGCATATAGTATTAGGAACGGAAAGTTGGTTAAAACCGGAAGTGAACAGTAACGAAATCCGAGACACAGAATGGAATATATACCGCAAGGATAGGATAAACGCCAATGGTGGAGGAGTATTTATAGCAGTAAAGAATTCAATAATATCCAGTGAAGTTATTAGCGAATGCGAATGTGAAATAATCTGGGTTAAGCTAAGTATCAAAGGTGGGTCAGATATGATAGTCGGATGCTTCTATAGACCACCTGCATCAGCAACCGTAGTAGTTGAGCGCCTCAGAGAGAACCTGCAGAACGTCGTGAAGAAGTTTCGTGATCATACTATTGTAATAGGGGGAGACTTCAATCTACCAGGTATAGAATGGGATAGTCACACAATCAGAACTGGAGCCAGGGACAGAGACTCTTGTGACATTATCCTGACTGCCTTGTCCGAGAATTACTTCTAGCAGATAGTTAGAGAACCAACTCGTGAAGCTAACGTTTTACACCTCATAGCAACAAATAGACCGGAACTTTTCGACTCCGTGAATGTAGAAGAGGGTATCAGTGATCATAAGTCAGTGGTTGCATCAATGACTACAAGTGTAATAAGAAATGCCAAGAAAGGAAGGAAAATATATTTGCTTAACAAGAGTGATAGGGCACAAATCGCAGAATATCTGAGTGACCACCATCAAACGTTCATTTCTGAGGAAGAGGATGTGGAACAAAAATGGAAAAAATTCAGAAACATCGTCCAGTACGCCTTAGATAAGTTCGTACCGATTAAGGTCCAAAGCGAGGGGAAAGATCCACCGTGGTATAACAATCATGTACGAAAGGTACTACGGAAACAAAGAAAGCTTCATCATAGGTTTAAGAGTAGTCGAATCATAGCTGATAAGGAAAAGCTGAACGAAGCGAAAAAGAGCGTAAAGAGAGCAATGAGAGAAGCATTCAACGAATTCGAACATAAAACATTGGCAAACAATCTAAACAAGAACCCTAAAAAGTTTTGGTCATATGTAAAATCGGTAAGCGGATCTAAATCCCCTATTCAGTCACTCGTTGACCACGATGGCACCGAAACAGAGGACGACCGAAGAAAGGCAGAAATACTGAATTCAGTGTTCCGAAACTGTTTCACTGCGGAAAATCGTAACACAGTCCCTGACTTCAGCCGTCGCACGGACGCCAAAATGGAAAATATTGAAATAAACGATATCGGAATTGAAAAACAACTGCTATCACTTAGTAGCGGAAAAGCATCCGGACCAGACGAGATACCCTTAAGATTCTACAGTGATTATGCTAAAGAACTTGCCCCCTTTCTATCAGCAATTTATCGTAGATCGCTGGAAGAACGTAAAGTACCTAGCGACTGGAAGAAAGCGCAGGTCGTTCCCATTTTCAAGAAGGGTCATAAATCAGATGCGAATAATTATAGGCCTATTTCGCTTACGTCAATCTGTTGTAGAATAATGGAACATGTTTTGTGTTCTCGTATTATGACGTTCTTAGATAATACAAATCTCCTTCATCATAACCAACATGGATTCCGCAAACAGAGATCATGTGAAACTCAGCTCGCCCTATTTGCCCAAGAAATTCACAGTGCCGTAGACACTGGCGAGCAGATTGATGCCGTATTCCTGGACTTCAGGAAGGCATTTGATACGGTTCCGCACTTACGTTTAGTGAAAAAAATACGAGCTTACGGAATATCGGACCAGGTTTGTGATTGGATTCAGGATTTCCTAGAAGAAAGAACACAACATGTCATTCTTAACGGTTCAAAATCTGCAGATGTAGAGGTAATTTCGGGAGTACCGCAAGGAAGCGTGATAGGACCGTTATTGTTTACAATATACATAAATGACTTAGTTGACAACATCGGTAGCTCCGTGAGGCTATTTGCAGATGACACGGTTGTCTACAAGAAAGTAGCAACATCAGAAGACTCGTACGTACTCCAGGAGGACCTGCAGAGGATTAATGCATGGTGCGACAGCTGACAGCTTTCCCTAAACGTAGATAAATGTAATATAATGCGCATACATAGGGGCAGAAATCCATTCCAGTACGATTATGCCATAGGTGGTAAATCATTGGAAGCGGTAACGACCGTAAAATACTTAGGAGTTACTATCCGGAGCGATCTGAAGTGGAATGATCACATAAAACAAATAGTGGGAAAAGCAGGCGCCAGGTTGAGATTCATAGGAAGAATTCTAAGAAAATGTGACTCATCGACGAAAGAAGTAGCTTACAAAACGCTTGTTCGTCCGATTCTTGAGTATTGCTCATCAGTATGGGACCCTTACCAGGTTGGATTAATAGAAGAGATAGACATGATCCAGCGAAAAGCAGCGCGATTCGTCATGGGGACATTTAGTCAGCGCGAGAGCGTTACGGAGATGCTGAACAAGCTCCAGTGGCGGACACTTCAAGAAAGGCGTTACGCAATACGGAGAGGTTTATTATCGAAATTACGAGAGAGCACATTCCGGGAAGAGATGGGCAACATATTACTACCGCCCACATATATCTCGCGTAATGAACACAACGAAAAGATCCAAGAAATTAGAGCAAATACGGAGACTTACAAGCAGTCGTTCTTCCCACGCACAATTCGTGAATGGAACAGGGAAGGGACGATCAGATAGTGGTACAATAAGTACCCTCCGCCACACACCGTAAGGTGGCTCGCGGAGTATAGATGTAGATGTAGATGTAGATGTAGAGCTCCGTCAGAATGTGCTACCGTTGGAAAAAGAAAAAAAAATATTAACATTTTCCTACCCGCCATGAACAGCAACGTCAATACACGCAGACATTGGCGTATATAAAAAAAAGCAAAAAAAAGAAAACCACATACGTTTACGGCGTTAATAACGCTTTCCACTGAAAACAGTCCGTCTGAAAATATTGTAGCGGCAGTAGTCATTCTCCAGATAATAAAACAAAATGGCGCTGTGTGTCCAGCACAGGGAGGGGAATGGGGAGCGGAGCGTCAGGTAGTGTCTATTTGCTAATAATAACAAATTACGTCGTTCGAGGCACTGGCAAATACGTAAGACCCTCAACAATTTTTTTTACGTGTATATCCATATTTTCCATCGGCAGCTAACTGAGTAAAAGAATGCCACAGCAAGGCGACATCAATTTTGTTCTATTATATCATAAGAGGCAGTCATGAACCTCTAGTTACTATACGCTAGCTATAAGGATAGTCTGTAGCATGACGACGTAGAGAGAGGATCAGACTGCAGCTATTACCTAATTGTAAAGTGCAGTATCACGTGTACCGTTATGCGTATGTGGGCGGGCGATCTGGTCACCTAGAGTTGGTAAAAGATGAAGTTTACTTGCTCGTGTGGTCAGGAGCTCAAGGCGCGACGTGGCCGTCTTAGCAAAACTGCCGCAGCTGGGCAAGCTTCAGCGACCAGCACAGGCCAGCCAGGTACTAAGACGAGCAGCATCACAGGAAATCGGTAAATCCCAAACGCTTTGGATGGTTGTTGTTCACGTGACCTTTATGCAGGAGAAAATGCTCCAAAAATGGCAGAGTGTTAGATAAGCTGAAAGATGGCTTCTTACAGTTCTTTGAGGATCTATGATATCTTACAATCAAATACTGATGTAAATGTGAATACATAGGCGATCCCAGTGAGGAGCGTCCAGTGACAACAATTATTTCAATATCTTTAAAGCAACAAAAGTTAATAATTGACCGTGGCTAAATAAAACAATAGAATATCCAGGATGGAACATGACAATAATATAAAAAGCATACACTGCCAATCACCATACAGTGGACACGTTTGTCGCAGACAAACACAACAGAAAGCCTAATAAACAAGTAAGCTTTCGGCCAAAAGGTCTTCTTTTGAGTTAGACGGCATATCACAAACACATTCACGCAAACACAATTCACATGCGCCTAATCACTGTCTCTGGCTGTCGAGGCAGCTAGAGACATGGTCATGTGCTTTTCGGCTGCGTTTGTGTGAATATGTATGTGCATGTTGTCTACTTCAAAAAAAGGTCTTTTAGCCGAAAGTTTACATGTTTTAGCGGGCTTTTTACTGAGCCTGTCTGCAGCTCAACATCTCCACTATATGGCGAATAGCAATCTGTTGTTGTTCTTGTCTTCAGTCCTGAGACTGGTTTGATGCATCTCTCCATGCTACTCAATCCTGTGCAAGCTTCTTCATCTCCCAGTACCTACTGCAGCCTACATCCTTCTGAATCTGCTTAGTGTATTAATCTCTTGGTCTCCCTCTACGATTTTTACCCTCCACGCTGCCCTCCAGTACTAAATGGGCGATCCTTTGATGCGTCAGAACATGTCCTACCAACCGATCCCTTCTTCTGGTCAAGTTGTGCCACAAACTCCGCTTCTCCCCAATTCTATTCAATACCTCCTCATTAGTTACGTGATCTACCCATCTAATTATTCTTCTGTAGCACCACATTTAGAAAGCTTCTATTCTCTTCTTGTCTAAACTATTTATCGTCCATGTTTCACTTCCATACATGGCTACACTCCATACAAATACTTACAGAAACAACTTCCTGACACTGAAATCTATACTCGACGTTAACAAATTTTTCTTCTTCAGAAACGCTTTTCTTTCCATTGCCAGTCTACATTTTATATCCTCTCTACTTCGACCATCATCAGTTATTTTGCTCCCTAAATAGCAAAACTCCTTTACTACTTTAAGTGTCTCATTTCCTAATCTAATTCCCTCAGCATCACCCGACTTAATTCGACTAGGTTCCATTATCCTTGTTTTCCTTTTGTTGATGTTTATCTTATACCCTCCTTTCAAGACACTGTCCATTCCATTCAACTGCTCTTCCAGGTCCTTTGCTGTCTCTGAGAGAATTACAATCTCATCGGCGAAAGTTTTTATTTCTTCTCCATGGATTTTAATACCTACTCCAAATTTTTCTTTTGTTTCCTTTACTGCTTGCTCAATATACAGTTTGAATAACATCGGGGAGTGGCTACAATCTATCCTTTTCATAATACTGCAATAGTGACTAAATATTTTCACAGTGAACCTTTGAATAAACAGTTTTTAAGTACTTCATGGGATTTCACCATACGATATCTCAGATGACGGAATTGCAATACAGCTGTCATCACTGAAAACTACGTATCTGTATCTACTTTATATCTTGGTTTATTACGTTTTTTATACATTTTCATCAGGCAAATGTTTGTCGGAACATCGTATCCTCCACATAGCAAATAATACTGCATGAACGCCTCATATTTTGTCATACTTGTGTATTTATTTAATGAACAGTTTACAATCTTCCCAGTAACTTTATTTAAATATTAACCATAACTGATAATAAAAAATATGGTTTAAGAAGTGATCAATCGCATGTGATAGCTGACACCGTATTTGTAAAAGAGTGCCAAAAGCTGGGCTAAGGAATAGTTTAAACATTATTAACGACAGTCCGTTGTCATTTATCATGAGAGTACTTTCGCAAGAATGCTGGCTTATTTATTCACGGACAAACCTTCATCTATAGGTAATGTGAATGGGTTGAGTGTGACTGAATGTTTATAACATTTCCTTATTTAAATATTGTTGTACGGTAAGTATTACTTTAGTCGAGAAACTGGTCAAGATGTCTGTAGAACGTAAGAACGATGTATTTAAGGTGGGGCAGGCCTTCAGTCAATGGAAAACCCGGCCGTTGCAGAATGCTACGGGAGTCAAAAGGAAACTGGGACTTTCCGAGTGAAAAGCTCAAAGGAGCGATTCCGGGGGCTGTATGTCGAGTGCCTGAAGAAGGTAGACCTTTCCGCAGTAACGTGCATGATTCAATCTTACAGGTTATTGATTATGGGCGGTGAACGGCGGCTATCATACTTTCACTTCTGAAGGTACTTCATATTACGAGAGGTGTGAATGTGCTCCATTGTATGGCTCTAACTTTTCCCGCTTGTGTTACAGAACTGAGGATAGACAGAGTAAGAGGTATTACTCTTTGTACCGCGTGTGTTAATCCGTAAATCATCACGTAGAACACCGAATTGTTTTGAGCTGGCGAATGTTTCGTATATTGTGATTAAGAACGGACTTCGTTTTCGCTTATCTTTGGTGACTGTTTTGTTGGGGATTTTGCTAGCATTCCGGTAACGCCCTCAACGTAACTTTACTACATTTTGTAAGTGTATTTGCTGTCTGTATTATAACTGAATATTATAGGACCACTTCCCGTTTATTTGAGATGACCTTCCTTACATAAACGGTACTCGACATTCTACATCAATTACAGACGTTAGAACAAAACCCTTGTTATTAAACTTTTCATTTAACTTTTATTTTATATTTCGGTATATTTAATTAACTCGCTAGTCTAGCCAATGTATAGACACTTTGACCGCAGGATAACAGCTAAACGTTACTATTCGCAGCGAATTAGCAGCGGGACGTGAAAGCAGACGTGCACGGCTCGACTCTATGACTGAATCGAGCTATTTTCTTAAAAAGAACCGGCGTAGTGCAAGTACCTAAAGAACGAGTAACAACCGGTAAAGACGTAACTAGTTTGGCTCATATGGGACGCTATTTGGAAGAGCAACTACAGTAGCAGTAATCGTCATGGCGATTGAGAACTGGTAGCAAAAATTAGGTGTGAGTAAGTCAGGCCCGGAACTTCAAAGAGAGAAGAAGACGGTTACGCGGAGACATGCTGGGTTGGAGTCTGCAGCGGCCAGCAGCAACAAAGACAGGGTGGCAACGGGAGTACGGGACATCGGTGGCGATTCCGTTCATCGGCTGCAACTACACATTCGTCAGCAGTAGTACAGTAGAAACAGCCAGCATGACGAACAAGCACTTGCGCCGATAGCGTTAATATTGTGTGTGAACCGGCAGGGTCGTCGTCAATGATGGAGCTTACAACAATTAAGGAATCACCCTGTCTGTGTGATTAGAGGGCCAGGTAGCCCTAAATCTGAAAGTAGTAGTATTCATAGGTTCTGTAGTGCGGCATTATCCCAAATCAGAGAAAGGAGATACAATTGTGCTTGGTATAACTGCATGGTTAAAAGAAGTTCCTTCAAATTTGAGCTATAATATGAAGGCAGCGTAATCTGGTATGGGGGCGTTGACTACAAAAATGGAACAACGAAATTGTGATTTCATTTCAAATAGACTACCGGCCATTAAAATTGCTACACCAAGAAGAAATGCAGATGATAAACAGGTATTCATTGGACAAATATTTTACACTTGAACTAACATGTGATTACATGTTCACGTAATTTGGGTGCATAGATCCTGTGAAATCAGTGCCCAGAACAACCACCTCTGGCCTTAATAACGGCCTTGATACGTCTCGACATTGAGTCGAACAGAGCTTGGATGCCGTGTACAGGTACAGCTGCCCATGCAACTTCAACACGATACCACAGTTCACCAACGGTAGTAACTTGCGTATTGTGACGAGCCAGTTGCTCGCCCACCATTGACCAGACGTTTTCAATTGGGAAGAGATCTGGAGAATCTGCTGGCCAGGACAGCAGTCGAACATTTCCAGTAAAGGCCCCTAAAGCACATGCAACATGCGCTCGTGCATTATCCTGCTGAAATGTAGGGTTTCGCAGCGATCGAATGAAGGGTAGAGCCACGGGTCGTAACACATCTGAAATGTAACGGCCACTGTTCAAAGTGCCGTCAATGCGAACAACAGGTGTCCGAGACGTGTAACCAACGGCACCCCGTACCATCACACCGGGTGATACGCCGGTATGGCGATGACGAATATACGCTTCCAATGTGCGTTCATCGCGATGTCGGCGACCATCATGATGCTGTAAACAGAACCTGGATTCATCCGAAAAAATGACGTTTTGCCATTCGTGCACCCAGGTTCGTCGTTGAGTACACCATCACAGGCTCTCTTGTCTGTGATGCAGCGTCAAGGGTAACCGCAGCCATGGTCTCAGAGCTGATAGTCCATGCTGCTGCAAACGTCGTCGAACTGTTCGTGCAGGTGGTGGTTGTCTAACAAACGTCCTCATCTGTTGACTCAGCGATCGAGATGTGGCTACACGATCCGTTACAGCCATGCGGATAAGATGCCTGTCATCTCGACTGCTAGTGATACGAGGCCGTTGGGATCCAGCACGGCGTTCCGAATTACCCTCCTGAACCCACCGATTCCATATTCTGCTAACAGTCATTGGATCTCGACCAACGCGAGTAGCAATGTCGCCGTATGATAAACCGCAATCGCAATAGGCTACAATCCGACCTTTATCAAAGTCGGAAAAGTGATGGTACGCATTTCTCCTCCTTACACGAGGAATCACAACAACGTTTCACCAGGCATCGCCGGTCAACTGTTGTTTGTGTATGAGAAATCGGTTGGAAACTTTCCTCATGTCAGCACGTTGTAGGTGTCGCCATCGGCGCCAGCCTTCTGTGTGTGAATGCCCTGAAAAGCTTACTATTTGCATATCACAGCATCGTCTTCCTGTCGGTTAAATTTCGCGTCTGTAGGACGTCATCTTCGTGGTGTAGCAATTTTAATGGCCAGTAGTGTACTAAAAGCATAAAAGATAAGATGGAAAAAATTAAATCTGGTACTGAAAGGGTTCTTGGTACATAGTTTGTAGTTACAAGAACAAATATAGGCAACATTTCCTGAGGAGGTTGGCCTGGCTAAAAACAGAAGCAATATACCACAAAAAGATTTTGGGGAAAAGTCGTAAAAGATACGGGATGAGCTGGGTAGCGATGTTAAGAACTGTATGCTGAAGCTAAATATCCGTGAATGACCTCTAAGTCAGTTAACAATTTGTCAGGCAGAGTATAGAATGTGAGAAAGAGGTGCTTAAAAACAGAGAATATTTTGAAGCTGTATTAATTAGAGAGGTTGTGAACCAAGAACAGCAGTTTAAAAACATGAGGGCAGAATTAAAATCCTTTCACCAACTGCGACATAATCGCGTGTACAAACAGTGATCCAATACTTTAAAATGCTTTTTTATTCCAGTCTATGATCACAAATGAATTCTTTAGACGATGACCGGTTTCAGTCTGCAATGACCATCCTCAGATCTTTTTTACACCATGCCGTTTTGGCCATATCACTTTAGGACATGGTGTAAAAAAGATCTGAGGATGGTCATTGCAGACTGAAACCGGTCATCGTCTAAAGAATTCATTTGTGATCATAGACTGGAATAAAAAAGCATTAAAATCCTTAGCAGTAAATCAGGCTAATCTGTGAAAGATGTTTCATGATGTACTTCAGAAAAGATAAAGTGTTTTGCAGACGATGGAAAACACTGTAAAAGTGATTTTGTTTCTGCTTGTAGAAGTCGTTTTTATGAGAGGAATGTGGCAAGAGGCAAAAATTAAATTTTTTAAGAAACATCTCGAGAGCAATGCACAATCACGTGCTAATTTAATGAGTGCTTCGTGCTCTACCTGTGAAGTGTTTGAGAGTGGTTGCCTCGACAAATTCCGGAGTGAAGCGAAGAAACAGCGACTTCAGAATGAGTTCTTAAACGGACCAAGTTCCAGATATGAAAACGGGTTGATGCCGAACTTTTGCGTGTGTGAAAAGGCTAATTAGACGCATATAAATCGTCCACTGAGATTGTAAACGGAGAATACGACGCTCAGGCTAGAATAACAGAATATGAGAAAGAGATGCTTAAGATCAGAAAATATTTTGAAGCTCTGTTAATTGGAGAGGCTGTAAACCATGAACAGCAGTGGATCTTGTCCACAGTCCGACAAATTCTATTGACGGAATTCTAGATTTTATTGAGACATTTGAACAGTTGTTGAAATTCAAGCCACATTATGGGACTACTAGACAGAGAAATTAGAATGGGAATCATAACCATCATACCAGAAATAATTTTAAGCCTAATAATAATTTTCAAGGGAGAAATGGAACTGGGAATTCATACAACGGAAATAAAAAGCGGGAACGAATATTTGAGGGACAGAAGCTTCACGAAACGCAACGCCAGAATACGACGTAGGGAAATTAGAGACCGCGGCATCTCAGGTCGGGAGGTGACGTAGAAAAGGACACTTTATTATAAAAATTCTGTGTGTCAAAAATTTGGCAAAGAAGCCACAAATTTTGGAGATGGAGGCTATAACAAGTAAAACAGGGAACAATTTTAAGCAGTGTAAGCGTAGTGAGGGCGCCAGAAATATTGCATAATGTGTATAGAAATTTGATTATGAGGGTATGGATCTGACGAGTTTATTTCACGAAAGGGAAGTGAGTGATGGAATAAAAGTATGTTTGTTGAAAGATTCTGTGATCGGAAGAGAGGCTGAGGTGGATCTGGTGGAGGTGGAATGTATGACGAATTCTGATGAGGCAACAGTTTGTAGCAACAACTATAGTAATGTAGGTGAACGTCGTGTAGATGATTTTGTCTCAGAGGACGTGGATAAAGCTATCTGTGAAGGTGGCAAAGCTGTAGTCTAGTCAGCCGCAAATGAATTTTGTGGTATATCGACGGAAGTATTTGAAGGTGTTTGTGAAGGCGACGTAGCTGTAGTCTCGTTAGCTAGTGATGAATTTTGTTACATATCAGCGGATAGGTGTAATTTATTGTTAATGGGATGTGAAGGTGATGTTCTAGGCGTGATGTTGCGAACATGAAAGCTACAGAAGTAGAGATCCCTGAGAAATGAGTACGTGCATTTAATTCCGTTGATGGAAATGAACTGATGACTCTTGTGGAAACACTCGTTTTGAGTGGATGTTGAGGAATGAATGTGAAAGTGTATTAGACAGTGTGATAAAACATGAGGTGGCGGAAGCGTCTGATAGGCGAGAAAATGTGGAGCAGAATGGTTTACATACGAGTTTGATGAAACATGGGTGTACTGTGAGTTCTAATGTCGATCGATGCATTAGTGGCAATTTATTTGGTGTACCAGCGAAGGTTGGCGGTGTCATTGCTGGTGATTTCTATATTCTATTGACAAATGTAATGAATGTCTTAGTCACTGAATCTTATGAGCAATCAGCGGATGTTAACTGAGTTAACTGTAATACAGTTTGCAGTTCTTCTTTTCCTTTGCTCAGCAGCACCACTGGAACCTGCGGTGGCAGTGCCGTTCAGCTTGTCAAGAACTGCTGCAGAAAGAGAGTCCAGCTTATCGGAACCTGTAACAGTGGCAGTGACCTCTGGCGCGTGGGATCCTGTAGTGGAACTAGCCAGAATGCTGGAGCAAGACAAGGATCTGCTACTGTCTGCGCCGATTTGTTTGACGAAGACAACCAACAGAGGAGCACATACATATCAGTCCACGAGTCACAGAAGTGCACCAGAGGCTTTCGATTTACACAACCACGTCCTGCTGAACATCACTGGCAGTGGACAGGAGTCTCAAACAGCATGGCCTACATCTACATCTACATCCATACTCCGCAAGCCACCTGACGGTGTGTGGCGGAGGGTACCTTGAGTACCTCTATCGGTTCTCCCTTCTATTCCAGTCTCGTATTGTTCGTGGAAAGAAGGATAGTTGGTATGCCTCTGTGTGGGCTCTAATGTCTCTGATTTTATTCTCATGGTCTCTTCGCGAGATATACGTAGGATGGAGAAATATATTGCTTGACTCCTTGGTGAAGGTATGTATTCGAAACTTCAACAAAAGCCCGTACCGAGCTGGTGAACGTCTCTCCTGCAGAGTCTTCCACTGGAGTTTATCCATCATCTCCGTAACGCTTTCGTGATTACTAAATGATCTTGTAACGAAGCGCGCTGCTCTCCGTTGGATCTTCTCTACCTCTTCTATCAACCTTATCTGGTACGGATCCCACACTGCTGAGCAGTATTCAAGCAGTGGGCGAACAAGCGTACTCTAACCTACTTCCTTTGTTTTCGGATTGCAATGCCTTAGGATTCTTCCAATGAACCTCAGTCAGGCATCTGCTTTACCGACGATCAACTTTATATGATCATTCCATTTCAAATCACTCCTAATGCGTACTCCCAGATAATTTATGAAATTAACTGCTTCCGGTTGCTGACCTGCTATTTTGTAGCTGAATGGTAAGAGATCTATCTTTCTATGTATTTGCACCACATTACACTTGTCTACACTGAGATTCAATTGCCATTCCCTGCACCATGCGTCAATTTGCTGCAGATTCTCCTGCATTTAAGTGCAATTTTCCATTGTTACAAACTCTCGATATACCACAGCATCATCCGCAAAAAGCCTCAGTGATCTTCCGATGTCATCCACAATGTCATTTATGTGTATTGTGAATAGCAACGGTCCTACGACACTCCCCTGCCCTGCGGCACAACTGAAATCACTTTTATTTGGGAAGACTTCTCACCATTGAGAATGACATGCTGTGTTCTGTTATCTAGGAACTCTTCAATCCAATCACACAATTGGTCTGATAGTCCATAAGCTCTTACTTTGTTCATTAAACGACTGTGGGGAACTGTATCGAACGCCTTGCGGAAGTCAAGAAACACGGCATCTACCTGGGAACCCGTGTCTATGGCCCTCTGAGCCTCGTGGACGAATAGCGCGAGCTGGGTTTCACACGATAATCTCCCTAGGTCAGTACTTGTAGCATACCCACGAGAGTGTTGGTGTAGTGGATGAGAAGACAAAAATTGCTCCTAGTGCACTACTAATACTACTACTACTACTACTGTTCACTTCTGCATATAATTTAACTGTTAGTGGGTCAAAGCATCAGAAAATAGGTATAGACAGTGCAGACTGTGATTAGGAAGTGGTGATGGAGATTGAGGATGTGAGGAAGGGGGTCAAACAGTTGTTTACTCAGAATGGAGGGAAGTGAGTCGTGCAACGCCATACAATAGTGCTCAGACGAATGACGAATATAATCTCTCTCTTTCTCCCACAACAGTTACTGTGCTGGTCCGACGCTATTTATCGAAAAACTGAGTACTATAGGACTTAATTTCTGATGTCATCAGTCCCCTAGAACTTAGAACTACTTAAACCTAACTAGCCTAAGGACATCACATACATCAATGCCTGAGGCAGGATTCGTACCGGCGACCGTAGCGGTCGCACGGTTCCAGACTGTAGCGCCTAGAACCGCTCGGCCACTCCGGCCAGCGCTATT